>NC_081348.1:4938505-4948220 GCF_029784015.1 Lycium ferocissimum
TGCACTCCTTTTGATGCAGGTTGAATACCCTTAAGGTCAAATTTACCAAGAAGGTTGTTGTCGTCGGTCATTATCCTTTCTCTTCATACACCTAAATGAGCACACCTGGAAATGTGCTCTTTTTTGGTCGGGATAATTTGGTCTTTTTTGGTCGGGATAGTTGTGTTTCTTGGAGTCTAGATTGTCATCAGACCACCAACAGTTTCAATATCAAGACTCAGAGAAGTGATATCAAGAAGCAGCAAATCTTGAACCTTTTTGGTCACCTTCTCCACTCAAATTGCAGCTTGAACTGCAGCTCCATATGCTACAATAAGAGTGGATCTTGTTTTAGTAAGAGATAATCATTGTTGGGCTTATTAATTTCTATGCTAATTCTTGCAATCAAGAATGGCCCAAACACTCCAACATAATCTTTTGTTTCACAATCTTAAAACCTTAAGAGCAAAGTAACTACAGTAACTGAATGATACAAACAATACAAATGTTATTAAATCACAACAAACGATACAGTCTATCGAAACATTGTGTTCATTAATACAGTATAATACAATACAACACCATATTGTACCATACCATACTGTATATTAATGAACCACCGGAAACAACCATCCAAATAGAGGGTAAGAGTCCATCTATGCCCAAATCACCCTGTGTAATTTCATTCCCAACAATTAAGGAAACAATAGATATGTGGTGCGAAAACTAACGAGGTCAAATTTAGGCAATGTAGCTTCCTTTAGAAAAAGCAGCAAGTTGTGTTGCAACCTTTCGCCGATCCCAAATGATAAACGAAGTTATTGTTAATATCTAATAAGCCCTCTAAAAAGAAATTTCAAATAGAAAGAACTACACAAATTAAGACAAATCCAGAAACGCATACTAAAAAAAATAGTATACAAAAACAGAAAAGAAGAGATTTTAAACCTGAATTAATTATGGAATAGCTTCTCAGTTGTGATCAAGTTGTGATCATGGTTGTGTAACAGAATCGAAACCATATGTTTTTACTGTAGAGAAATAAATCAAGCAAGTCCATATGCATCACTGCAACCAAAAAGGCTTAAAATTAATCCTTCAAATTTGATGTTCTAAATAGACTATAAACTAAATATTTTAAGAGGAAATATACCAAAAAATAGATCAACAAAATTAATTTAGGAATTTGACAATGTGCATCTGGAGAGGATTTACTTATGATTTTTGTTCTTTTTAAGCTATCATGAAAATTCCTTTTTTATGACTTCTGTATAAACTACATTGTATGTAGAATGATCATCTGTGTCTTCTGCGGTGGGTGGACGTATTAATACTTTTACATTTTCTGAACTTTTTGCTCGAGATAAAGCAACATAAAGTTGACCATGTGAAAAAACTGGTTCACGCAAATAAATTCCAACAAAATCTAACGTTTGACCTTGAGCCTTGTTTATAGTCATAGCAAAACACAACCTTATTGAGAATTGTGCTCTTTTAAAGGGAACTGGTAACTTCTCATCTTCCGATGCTAGTAATGGTATCTTTGGGATGAACACATGTTTATTTTTGAAATCACCACTGGCAATAGTAGCACTGATGACATGTGTCTTAAAATCATGACATATTAATCGTGTACCATTACATAGACCTTCAGAAGGATTTAAGTTTCTCAATAATATAACTAGTTTTTCAAAGTTAATCTGTAAGGTGGTAAGTTAGCAGGATGTAAGGTATGTAACATTGATCATTTGGTTCTATAGTTTCATCAATAGTTGTGTACACTTTAGCATCATTAGGAAATTGATGAATAAGCATGTCATTTATTTCATCAGCAAAATCATTTTTCGTAGTCAAAATAACGTGGGAAGTTATAGAAGACGGGTTAGAAAAGAATGTGTGTAAATCAGGATAAGTAACATTAAATAAAAGATTCAAAGATTCTGTTTCATTAGTAAAAGGAATGATAAAATTTTGTGGAATTTCAATTCTGTTGCAGTTATTAGTTTTTTCTTGTCCATTTCCAATTCTCATTAAATATTCAGAAAATGCTGGATCTTTTTTTGCACGCATGTTTTCAGATAAACATAATTTTTCCAAATATGAGAGTATAATAAACTTTCACCGATAAAGTCTTCTTTTTTTCCACTACGAACAACTGGAAGTGTTTGTCTAAAGTCTCCCCCAAAAACTACTACTTTCCCACCAATGAGTATATTTGTTCTCATGAGATCTTTTAAGAGTTTATCAAAATCTTCTATCGTTTTCTTTTTTACCATTGAGACTTCATCCCAAACAATTAACTTTGAATCTCGAATCAGATCTGCTAATGAACTTTGTTTACTAATGTTGCATGTAAAATTCTCATCAACGTTAACAGGAATTTTGAAACGTGAATGAGCTGTTAGTCCCCCGGGAAGAATTGAAGCTGCGACACCAGAACTTGTAGTTGCTAAAGCTATAAACCCTTTTGTTCTTATGGAAGCCAACAAAGTTCGATATAAGAAAGTTTTTCCAGTTTCACCTGGACCGTCAATGAAAAACACCCCTGGTTTATTAGAATAGACTCTATTAATAATTATGTGATATGCCTTTTTTTGTTCAGTATTTAGTTTCCTTTCTAGTAGCACATCTTCTTCAGTCACTATTATATTTCTTTCAAAATGAACATCTTTTGCCTCATTGGTTGTTCTAGAAGATGTAATATTTGTAGAGATAAATTTGAATTCGTTTATGTTACGTCCCATAGAAAGTAGAATTTCATTGATATGATTCAAGACTAAACACTGAATATCTTTTTTCCCTACATTTGGAATTGCTTTGAAATCTTCAGACATAGAGTCTTCAAATTTTTCCCAAAGTTCCTTTGGATTAGCAGGATTACAATAAACTAATAATGTTGCAAATAAGCGTCTTAAATTATAAGGAATTTGATAGGTTACAGCTTCAGACATGCATTCAATTAGATTGTTATCTGAATGTAATAAGCCTCGTTTTTATGCAACTTCTCTAAATGTATTATAACATTTGCCATTCACTGTACGAAGATCTTCGTATGACTTAGGTCCTATCATGTTCATTAGAAGTAACCTAATATAATATCTTTCTCCTCCGTTTGGATGACATGTGACAATACGTCCAATAGCAGTACGTTGTTGTCATCGTGACCACATTCTGTATGTTGGTGACCAAACAAAATACTGTGGGAACTCTTTATATAGTAAATTGAGATTCATCGCATCTTTATCAGTTCTATTTATTAGAAAAAATTCAGTTAACATCGTTTTCTTTATCATTGGATTGTTTATTATTTGTTCCACACGTTGGTTATTTTTGAAAGAAACAAATTGTTGTCCATCAAGATGCAACTGAAGTTGGATAACACTTGGAGTCATTTCACTTATGGGAAAAGCAAACAAATGCCATGCAGCCTCTGGTGGGAAGACCCATCTAACAGATTGGTATACTTTGATTTCATCTATTTCTACATTTGTATCATTATTATGTACGCAAAATGCAATTTTGTCATGTCCTATATTTGACTGCTTTAATGTCAGACATATTTCAACATTGATATGACAACTGTATTTCTTGAGTTAAAATGGATTGTATGGAACAACCCAAGAGTTATCAATATCGTGTCCTCTAACTTCAACTGGTACTATTTTTCGTCTTTTGTTGTTTGTTCTGTAAGTTCTTTTGGATATTTAAACTTGCATTTTCTTTGTTTTTGCATGCAAGAATTTGAAGGATTTAAATAGCCACAAGGACCATGAATCATGTGTTTAGTCACAAGTTTGTATAGATCAGGATCTGCATTAGGATCAGGCAATTCAGCGCAAACAATTTTATCATAAGCTTCTGGAGTTAGTAATTTATATCGATCCATAAGTATAATTAGAAAATGAGCATGTGGAAGACCCCGTTTCTGAAACTCAATAGTATACATAAAAGCTGCAACCTTTCCAAATATATTCTTTTCCGAATATACCGCTTTAAGTTCCTACTTTAGCTCTGAACACTCTGCTAACTAAATCAGGTCTATTTTGGACCTCATCCGTTGGCAGTAAATGTTCTTCTATTTCAGGCGAAGAGGGATTACAAGTCATCATTAAAAATATGTCAGGCTTTCCAAAATGTTGTACCAATGCAATGGCATCCACATATCTTCGATGCATATCTCTTGGACCTCCTATAAAAGTAACAGGAAGAAACTTTTGTCTCCCGATGTTTGAAGCATCTCTTTCTCCCTTCCTTAACAGATCAATTAGTCCTTGTAGTGCTTAAACTCTAAATAGATCTTGATTAAATGAAATAAAATCTAATCTTTGTGTTTCAAGTTTTATATATTGATCAACAGTATATTGTTGAAACACCCTTCCAGAATGTAAAGTTTCATTTGGTTCATTATCTCTTATTTGGAGTTTGTAACAATAATATTCACGACATAAAACAGTCTCTCTTTTTTTCCTTCCTTTTGATAAAACTTCAGATTCCATGTCAAGGAGTCCTTCAGTAGAAGTCATGTTCATTATACTTGGTAGTTTTCTCATATTCACAATAAATTTGCTTATTACAAAAATTATACGTTCTTTTAATTTTTTTAATACCACAATGCCATCCATTTTGACCATAAGGAAACAACAATGGATATTGCAATGGGTCGTAACATCTGTAATAGTAATTGATTAATTGGCTTTTGTAACTATGAGTGTAAATTCGAATATGCGGCTTGGAGATTTTGTCATTCAATTGATCTTCTATCTAGATTGCCCCAACTTCTGGTGCAGTTGGTAAGTTGTATGTTCTTTGGTCTAAATTGGAACTCGAGTCAAGTGCAATGTAAAATTCAGACAAATTCGGAATGCATGTTAATGATCTTGGAAAAGTAGAATAAGGATTAGCTTTTAGTATGTCCATGAGTTTCTTCACAACTATTTCATTAAGTTTATCTGATAGTGCCATTCGATTTTTTAGTTCATTTTCATTATCGTAGAAATATAATTGCAAAATTTTCCCCTTTTCTCTTGAAGGTATCAAATCATCAATGAAGTGATACATTTATCCTTGTACTTTAAATGTATAGATGCCACGATTTTTCTTTGCTAATTCTCTGTCATAATGTACTCCAAGTGATGTAAATGCAAACATATTATTGTAGGTTCTACTGTAGGTACGAAAATTTTGAGATTCTTTAGTGTCACCTAAAAACAAATTTCGTAACTCAGCAGGCATTTCATGGGAAGTCAGTTTAATTGATCCATTATCACAGCAAAAAGCTGGTGATTCATATTGAAACTTTTTTGCTCCACAAAATTTACAGTTTGGTACTTTCTTTAAATGTACGTAATCTTTTGGCAGTAAATTATCATTTTGTAAATTGACTTCTAACTTATTTCTATCTGTGCATGGTAAATAACATCTATGTTACATAAAGAGCCAATAATACATGAACTAAATTATTTTAGTAGATAGATGCATACCTCTGTTTGCAGTAACAACTGAACATAAATTTTTTTTGGGAATCACATGTACCGGAAGTTGATCCTGGTATCGGCAATGTCAATGTTTAGACATAGATAAGCAATTACTAAAATCAGTAGTTGTAATATTTAAACTAATACTTCTAGACTTACTCACTTCAAAGATAGTGAAGTAATCAACTATACGTTTTCCTTTGCTTGAGGTAGTTGGCGTCTTTGTACCTGTAGAAGCACAACCTGTTAAATGGAAAAGTAACTTCAATTACGGTAGATCAATTAACATTTCAGAAAAGGAAGATAACAATGCGGTTTGCTAACCTTCTTCAGGAGATGATAAAGGATTAATAATTGTAAGACCACATCTTTTTGGAGGGCAACTATCAACTTCAAGAGGTGAGACTATAGTACTTGAAGGATGAAGGAGTTGTCGCTTTTTCGATTCACCTCTTTCATCTCGTTGTACATTTGTAGCTGAAGAAGCGCGACTATCAAACCAAAAAAGTAACGTCAATGAGAGTAGATCAATTAAAGCTATAAGTATATCTAAAGATGTTCAGAAGACATCACACGTATATAAAAATACAATTTGTATTGAAATGTTTCAGAAAATGAAGATAATAGTATGATTTTCTAACCTTGTTCGAGAGACAATGAATGACTGATAGTTGGAAGAGCTCTTCTTTTTGGAGGCGGGCTATTGAATTCCAGAGATGAGACTGTACTACTTGAATCATAAAGGAGTTTTCGCTTTTTCAATTCAGCTCTTTTATCTCTTAGTTGGGACAAAAATAATTGTTTTCTCTCCGGCGATATTTGTGCATATCTAGCACGATGCTGCAAATTTCTATCAGCATTTTGTTGGTCGACATTCCTTTAAGTGTCTCTTCTTTTTGGAGCCCTTCTATCAAATTCCTGAGATGAGACTGTGGTACTTGAATCATGAAGGAGTTTTCGCTTTTTCAATTCGGCTCTTTTCTCTCTCAGTTGGGTAAAAAATAATTATTTTCTCTCGGGCGACATTTGTGAATATCTAGCATGACGCAGCGAATTTTTGTCAGCATTTTGTTGGTCGACATTCCTTTGAGTGTTCTGTAGTGAACTCACAGTATCTTTGCTTTCGTTCATTCCTGTTTCAAGCAGTTTATATTTCCATTAAGTTAATTTTATAGGTTAATGTAATATGTAAATAATATTACTTTAACAACATTATATAAGATAGGAGCTTTGTCACGAAGTGAAATTGAAAAGAAATTCAATTAATCAAAACTTCAAGTTTAAATGTACCAATTGATATGAAATTTTGAATGAGCAGGAATGACAAATTCACAATGTATTAACTTGATAGATAATAGCAAAAGAAATAAGCATCATTAGTCTAACAGCTAGCAGCCTACCTCTGTATCGCAATCAGAAAGATACCATTAGCTTGATCATCATTACTTTTGTATAAGGATAAAGCAATCTTGAGGCACTTGATAATTGAAGAGTCCAATAGAAAATTCAAAGAATAGAGAGCAGTAACACTCTAAATCTCACACCATGCACCCCAACCTCTATCAATTATCCCTTTTGGGAATAGATTGAATTTACTTGAACATACATAATAATTTACTGGTCAAATCTGCTATGGATCGAATTACCTGATAGATTGAGGGAAAGAAAAATAACAATATTTAGCCAGAAATTTGTTTTTCAAACTCTTAGCAAAAGATTCACCATTAATTCTAGTAAAGAGCTCCAAGAGCCTCTCCTTTTTCACGTCTTTACTTTCTTAATTCCAAAATTTTAGATTAGATCAAATAGAAAATCCCTCTAAAAGTTAGATCAAAAGAGAAAGGACCTACAAACAAATACCTGAAAATTGGACCATAAGCTAAGAAGAGGAGAAGAGAACCGGACAAAATATTGAAAGGAGAGAAGATGAATGAATCTCTCTACAAATACAATTATGTGGTGGATCTATGGAAAAAAGACATGTACTAATAAGTCTAAAATTAGGCACATGTACCATTTCAGATTTGTGGAAATAGCTGAAAGATAATCGACATTTGGGAATGGTAGAATGAACCTAGCATTTGAGCCATATTATTTACATTCTATATATCAAGAGGTAGAGGAAAGATCTAACTAATTTTTTTCTACGTTCAAAGCATCTTATGTTTCCCTTCTCTCCTTTCACAAATAGTTTAATCATGGCCAAGCATAAGCTGTCTTCTGTTGAACTTTGTGGCTTGGCATATACATCTTTGTTTCTGATTTTTTCATAGTTCAGACCCTACAAATTTTGCTATATACACATTCATAATACATGTCTACAACATAATTTTTCTTAAAATAGAACGTTCTATATGCACTGGAATGTGTGTATAGACACAACAAATTTGGCATCCTAACCTTGTATGGAAATTAAAGATGTCTCGTGTCATAAGCATTCTCTCTCTTGCAACATTGTTGTGTCAACAGGACTAAAAGATTAAAAAAAATCATGTCGCTCCATGCAAATAACATCCTTTTCTTTCTTTCTTTTATTTGTAAAATATTTCTCTCTTTCCTCAATATTAACATTTTCCTTTCATTTGTTTTCCTTAATAAAGTAAACAGATTTGGAGATACAAATAACAGAGTAGAGAGCGAAAAAGAAAGACAGTCAGTATGACTTACAGACCAGACACGGGAGTAATCCTCACTTATTATTCAGGCCATATAAACCTCAAAAGCTCTTCAACTGAAGCTGCTATGAATCTGCTGCAGAGCTCTGCCCAAACAGACTTTTCTGTTTAACCATCACTAATTACACATCAACCACTGGATTTGGATTATTGTCGGATTGCCATATTAACACGTGAGGAGAGAAACTAAAGAAGATTTATCATATACGTGCAAATTGTTTCAGTTGTTAATGATCTAGACATAAAGTTATTATTGCATAACTATAGTTTCAATTCAGCAACTAAAATAATAACAAAGAAAACTGAAGCAGCAAGACAAAGCAAAGAAAAGGCGATTAACAGAACTTATGATGACCTAGAAGAACTTTTAAAATGGCATTAGAGGGTCAAAATCAGAGCAAGTTCTAAGCATCCATGTTGATAAATCCCTACGGCTATCACAAGGGGTATTTGTAAGTGAGCATTTGCTGAGTCATATTAGACAGGGCAGACAACTTACTACTCAAGCTGAGCTAAAACAAAGTGAGAGATCCAACTACCACATTACTCAAAGGTTCTATCTCATATTCAGAGCTAGAACCCCTCTTGCTCTTTAAGCCAAGCACAAGTTTATATGCCCATCTATCTTGTGAAAAACAGGTTCTATAAATCATCTACTGGTTTAAAAAACATTGCAGTTCCGGTAATCAGTAAGTAGTGACGCTATGTATGCATACTTTTAAGGAAATGCTTAATACCATTCAACTTTGTTCACCTCAAGCAGAGTTTTCACCAGAAAGTTAATGTCAACAAATTATAGTTGCGATACTACATTTAGAAGTAGCATCCAAAAAAATTTCACTAAATCACAAGTCATATGCAAGCATTTCCATAACTAAAGACATTGTACATAACAGAACAAAAAACCAATGCGATAACCTAACATCTTCCAAGCACAATAATAAACTACAAACAAACTGTAGATATTTCAAAGTTGAAACAATCAAATAGCAGCTGCCAAGCATTTTTACATTTCTTCTATTACAACCCCATGCCTGAATTTTTTTTAGTGAGATCAGAAGTAGGAGCTAGAATTTTTAAAGGTCAAGCTGGACACACCTACAATCATTTTAAGCTACCAACCTTTGTCATGTAAATAATGTCATTAGTTTCAATTCCTACGAAGATTTACTTATCTTTTGTTCATTGTTGATGTGAGTTCTTGTATGCAAATTATTTTAGTGACTTCATGATAGATATTGTTCTTAATTTTTTTAAACCATAAATTTCATGTAATCAATATAAATATGAGCAAAAGGTGTTTGACATCTGGATATATATGTGCTTAGAGAGCAGTTACTCCTTAGACTGTTGATGCCAATGCGTCAAAATTATAGTATCTTTGGCTGTTTGCTTGTGACATTTTTTTTTCCAAGTAGTTATACTTTTGTCATATTAATATTAACTGAAGCAGCAAGACAAAGCAAAGAAAAGGCGATTAACAGAACTTATGATGACCTAGAAGAACTTTTAAAATGGCATTAGAGGGTCAAAATCAGAGCAAGTTGTAACATCCCGTAAATTGGGAAATTAAAGGTATGAATTGTA
>NC_081348.1:4948320-4999097 GCF_029784015.1 Lycium ferocissimum
AACCATTTAATGGGTTTCGTCGATTTGTGAACAAAAATTGTTTCTTTATCAGATGCCTGTCATTTTCGGGTACAAGATTTTAATTGTTTGTTGTCTTTTTCATCTGGGTTCTCTGATGGGGAAAGGATTCTAACGTTTTCGTATTTTGAACGGAGAGTTGACTTGAAATCCCGCTCAATTTTTAAAACCCCTGGCAAACCCTAGACTTTGGGCTATAAATAATCGTTTAGGGGAGTCGTTGAAAGGGGTTCCAGGGGGCCGCACAAATTTTCTCTCTAAAAAAATAGTAGCTTTTTGTTAGCTGCCTTGAATCCTCGAAAACATCAAGATTTCTTCTGCAAATCGGTTTTGTCGCGTTCGAGTGTATATAGAGACCGGCTTGCGATTATTTGCACTTGGAAAAGGTGATTGTTCTTCCTTTAAACTATTTTCCTTAATTTCTGGTTTGTTTGAGTGCTTGTTAGCTTAGTTTAGCTATGCGTTAATAGATATTAGCGTGTTCATATTTAGTTTAACCGTTCATACATGCTTAGTTAGATCAGTTTAGTTATTCGCCTGTATAAGCCTCTTCAGTAATGTCCTGTTTTTCTTTTATTGTTGTTAGTCAGTAGTAGCGTTAGTGTAACTGCCTGTTAGTTTAGTTAATCATTTATACGTCGTATGTATTTATTTAGCTTGTTTTTCTGCCTCGTCAGTTAAGCGTGATTTTGGTATGATGGCATTTCATAATCCAACCTAATCCCTGTTTATTAGGTTTATGTGCACTAATCAGTCTTAAAATTATGTTAATCTTGTTTTGTTCTTATCAGCTTGTGATCTTGTTTTAGTCCAGTATGGTTCCCGTCCCAACTGAGTATAAGTTAAATCAATTTCTCCCTCGTTAGCATGCCAACAGCTCTTGTTTAGCTTGAATATTGTCTAAAAACAAACTTGAAAATGACCAAGAACGGTGTGGTTTATGGTGTTAAGAAAAATCAGTTAGACCATTTGGCCTAGTATGTTTCCTGTAAAGCCCCTGTTTGATTCGTGAACTAAATAAGGATGATTATGCTATTAGTATGAGCTTGCATGATTTCATTTGACTAAAGATAGGTGTCAAATGTTTATAATGGGGTTAAAGAGGACTTTAAGTTCAATTCTAGCATTCTGCATACACATAGCATCTCCGAGTGAGTTTTATAGGGGCAATAAGGCTCATTACTGACTGATTGATGTTAAAATGTTAGTTGCATGTCAAAATGTTCACTTTGTTAAATTTGGACCTGTTTTACTCACCTCTGCATATAGTTGTTGTCCCTCAAAAGTATCACATGAATCGGCTCAATGCACATTCACCAGAAGTGTTTGTTTAAATCTAGAAATGTTTCTATTCGCTAGTCTCTTATGTGAAGTCATGCCTATTCAGTGACCATATAGGAGCAAATCATTTAATATGCACGTTTATGTGTTAAAAGGTTTAAAGATTTTGTTTTATACTTGTTTTTACACATTCAGTTAATGCTGCCTAATGTTTGTGTCTGGGTAACTGTCCTTTTATACAAGACTGTATCTCTGAATTAGTTTAAGGTCTTGTACATGATTGTTGAGTTTAAGTACGTGGACCCTCTGAGTTTTAAATAAGCACGAGTCTATGTATGCTACATGTAAAATAACCCTTTGAATTTTAGTATGACTTTGATATGATATAAATTTAGTGCGTTAATTAGTCCAGGAAATAGACTCCAATTCTGTGAGTATATTGTGTTGCCGCATCTGTTAAGGGTTTCTTTATATGCTTACATTATAAATATACCATGTTAGATTCTGTATATATCGCGTATATTGCTGGTATACTCAACTGAAGCACGTTAATAGGGAGGTTAGATTGGTCATTATGGATCAAGCTTAAACCCTCCCGGTGCAGTTAGTCATGCACGGGATTCATGAAATCCTTGGAACTTGTGCAACATCGGGAAGACGGGGGCGAAAGCTTTCCAATATTAATCTTCTATATATCCCTATGAATGTGTATACATGAGATATACTTGAATATACAATATATGTACATAATCTATTGAATTGTTTTAAGTTTTACATTTTATATATTTGGCTTTTCATTGATTAGATACTAATCCTTATCTTTCTTTTTGTGCATGACTATCGCATACGAGTCCGAGCGACTCGTTCTTCTCCCGCATTCGGAGTTGGGCTGAAAGCCCAACATAGTCTTGCTGAATCATTTTAGGTCCGACCTACATGACACATTTGTTGAATTTTCACTGGGCCTAAGCCCAACCTAACATTTTCGTGTCCAGCCCAGTCCGAGCAAAAAAAATGGAAACATTCTGGGCTAACAGCCCAATAGCAGCGGAATCAGCAATACTAAATGGGCTGAGCCCATCCGATATTATTTGCCTCTTTTATTTCATTTTTTTTTTATGCATTTGATTTGTATTGGTGCAACTAATACTTTACTTTGCTTATTTCCTTAGTTAGAATAAATTTTAGCAAAATTAGTGGGGCTTAGTCTTAATAATAGGTAGAAAACCAATAATTAATTTCATAAGTTTCCTTCTTGTTTTATGTTATATTTAGTGATATATTTAAGTTATAGAGCATCATAATTCATATCGACTATCTTAAAGATTTCGAACCATCGTTAATATGGAGATAATACTAAGTATATTTTATAAACGTTGTTTCTTTCAAAATCCATCCAACTAAATATATTTTATACAAACTTAGTTAAATAAAGTTAGGGAAATAGAAAGAAAATTCATCACCCTTTGCATTCTATTTATAAAAAGGGAAAAGGTTTAGATTAGACAAAGCAATCTAATCAATAGAATTTTAAAGCTTCATTTGCATTATTCTTAATCTCTTTATATCAAGTCTAGATTTTCTACATATAATATAATTTTATGTCTTGGCTAATTTATATTTTTCAAGCTTCTTATTGCATTATTTTTTTAATCTCTTTATATCATCCTCCAAGTCTTGATTAAAAATAGCACATTTTTTTATATACTTCTAAGTCTTATTTTAAATAGCTTTACTATATTTTCCTTTAAACTTTAGTAATATTATAAGTTATTTTCTTAAATTTAAGCATCTTATTTAACTTTAATTAATTAACCTAAGTTTGACCGGATAACCGTAGTTAACGGATTCTAAAGGATGCCTAATCCCTTCCCTTTAGGATAACTAGAACCCTTACCTAGAATTAAGATTAAGCAGACCATTAACGGAGGTTTAGTTAGGCTTTACCTTAGTTAATAAAATAGGTGCCCTAATTCACCGTAAAATTAATTAGGTGGCGACTCCTTAAAATAAGCAAAAATAGGAATCTCCAATATGTTGTACTCAAATTTAACCCGTTTAAATGGGGTATAACAGGTTCTATGGTGCCATGAAGATTTAGTGATTCAAGTTGAAGTTAAAATCGTGTGTGGGCTGTTTGGAAGCTAATGTGAATTAAATATAGTTTCTTGTATTTATGAAAATGATGTTGTCAACGTGTGAATTGTCGGTGTGGTCGATGGATTTTGAAGAAAAGAAATGTTTTTGTTGTTGTCTTATTGAATTTGGGGAGGTTTCGGGTGAAGTAGTATATTGATTGGGTTGCTTGAATATTGTGCGGATTGTTTGAAATGTTCTTGAATCTTGTTTGAATGGTCTCGGATTAGTACTTGAACGTGTGAGCGTTGATGTTGGCTTGAATGTATGTAGTTGAATTGAATATAAATGGAATGTTGTCGAATTATGTAGAAAAGAGTTACTAGCGTTATAATGCGTTTTGAATTGATTATTGATGTCGTTGATGTGGTTGTTGGTATTGTTGTTGAAGATTTGGCCGAGTTGAATTCTCGGGGATGTCGAATTTATAGGGGAAATGCTGCCCGAATTTCTGTAGATAAGTGGTAGCTTGGAATTAAATTCTTAAGTGCCTATAGCTAATGTTAGTATTTAATGACGTTATTGTAGATCTTGGGAAGCCCAAGACTTAAATTTGGATTAACTTACGAAGCGGACGAGGTATGTAAAGCCTAACCTTTCTTTCTTTTGGCATGTCTTAGTTGTAAGTAAGCTATAGTACAGCCTCGAGGTAACTCTACTCTTATGATCCGAGCATGTCTACAATTCTTATTCACTTCTTGATGTTAGCATTTTTAATATAGTCGAGCCATGATCCTTGTGTCTTTTGTATGATTGGATTTCAAATGTTGCATAAAGAGATTTTGTTCTTAAAAAGATCTACGTAACTACGAACGACCGTAACTTTCATAGGCGGGCTCGGATCGCTTCGAAACGTTCGTAGAGGATTATAACGAATAA
Organism: Lycium ferocissimum; assembly: GCF_029784015.1. Taxonomy (NCBI): domain Eukaryota; kingdom Viridiplantae; phylum Streptophyta; class Magnoliopsida; order Solanales; family Solanaceae; genus Lycium; species Lycium ferocissimum. Next base: position 4,952,635 of record NC_081348.1, read on the forward strand.
CGTCTTGAACTTTCATGGGCGGCCCGGATTGGTTTGATGCGTATCCGTGGTCCCGAGATTTTCCCTTTGTATAGTCATAACGACTTTTTGAAAGAACTTAACATGTTTATCGTTTTAACTTTCGAGCTTTGATTACTTACTTATCATTGAGTCCGTAATGATGATTTATGTGTATGTGGTTACTTACTACTGCTCGCCGTGCGTGTGGTCGCTACATCTTTCGCCAGTCCGGGCCGGGACATGTTTTCGTGCACAACTCTCATCAGGATTCTACCGAGTCCCTCACTAGAGGCCGGGACACGCTATATATATATATGATGATGTGATGATGGCGCCGGCCAGGATGGGCAGTATGATGATGTACACATGATGGAGACAGATCTCTCCACCGAGTCCCTCGTTAGGCGGGACACGCTATTCACCGAGTCCTGTTGTTAGAGGGCGGGACACGCATTCACCGAGTCCCCTGGTTAGAGGGCGGGGACACGCATTCACCGAGTCCCTCATTAGAGGGCCGGGACACGCTATTCACCGAGTCCCTCACTAGAGGGCCGGGACACGTTATATGTATTTATATGATGGTGATATGATCTTACTACCGAGTCCCTCACTAGAGGGCCGGGACACGTTATGTATATGCATATGTACTACATGATATTGACATGCATGACTTATGTTTCGAAAGGCAAGCCTTATGAGTTTAAGTTCTTGTCTTTAATTTTCTATACTCTTGTTTCGGTATGATTCGGTTTCTTGTATTTCATGCTTTATATACTTAGTACGTATTCCGTGACACCCCCTTTCTTCGGGGGCTGCGTTTCATGCCACGCGGTGTATACGGATGAGTAGAAGATGTTCCGGTCGGATTGGCGAGTCTCCATTTTCTTCCGGAGTCTTTGCCGAGTCGAGTATTTATGTTATGATATCTTGTCTTATGTTAGAGACTTTGCGAGACGAGTCATGCTGTGTAACAAGTCGGTCTTGTAAGCGGCTACGTAGCGATGTATCCGTATGCCTTATATTGCGAGATTTCATATGTTTTACAGATTTTACTTGATTTGAAAAGACGATAAACATGTTGTCCTTTGAGAAGCTTTCATTACGCACTCATTTCATGATTTAAGAGCATTCTAATATGAGTATCGAGAGTCGGCGGGTCCGCTCGGCCTAAGTGAGGGTCGGGTGCCCATCATGCCCTGTCGAAGTTAGGGTGTGACAAATGGACGATAACAGTATTTAGAAATACTTAACGGCAATCAAGGTGTGTTCTGCATTTAGGGAACGGAAGTCCGGGACGGAAAGTAGTCGTATCCGTAGGTGAAAAGTGATTGAGGATTGAAAAGGGCTAAAATAGTAATTATGGGTCGAGAGGAGTAAGAGACCCTTCCTAATTCGGAGGGGAGATGTGTTATGAGAACGTTTCGAAATCTGTTAAGACTTCAACTTACTCCAGATTATGTGATAAAGGTCATGCGGTGAGGCGGACGCTATCATACTAGCATTAGAGCATCGTATTTCATCAGAGTTCCAAAGTTAAGCGTGCTGGAGTGAGAGAAATTTTAGGATGGGTGACCCCCTGGGAAGTGTACTAAAAGTTCTATAAAGTCAGACACAGGGGAACCAAAGGGGAAGCTAGAGTAATCTAAGGAAAATTAGCGTATACAGAGTGGGCGGAAACCTTAAGAGGTCACATAAGACGAGGCAGACTGAATCAGTGAAGAGAGAGAAGGTGCATCACAGCTCGAGAATTAGGGTGAGTTTGAATATTGGTTGGAAATATTTTGTAAGCAAGACAGTAGTAATTATGTCTATATAGGTATGCACATGATATCCCGTACATGGCTATATCGCCAGGATATGTGTATTCCGGCAACCAATGTGGCGGTATATGGAAGGCATTAATCGGATTGGTAACGAAGTTCGTGTGAAAAGAAAAATAAATGGCACAAATGTCACAAGGCAAGCTGATGCTGTTTTCACTACAAGTTAAGCTTGGGAAGTACTAACACAATGATATTTGGAAAGGGAAGAAAGTGAGTAGATGAACGGTAAGGGGATCGGAATGTCGGAATAAAAGTGCCGCCTAATTGAGGTTGGAAAATGTGGACATAGGGTAAAGTATAATTGGGCAATAGTAGAGGTACACCCCTAAAGGGGGGAAGCGGGTGCGAGAGATGTAAGTGCAAGATCGAGACAAGTTAGTAAGATTCAAAAACCAGCAAAAAGGGTAGAAGCTAGGATAGTAATTAAGATAGTGCTGAGAATTAATTGTGGAGGTCTTGAATGGTATGACATTAGAAAGGGGAGGCTTAAAGGAGAATACGACAAGAGAACAATAACGAGTAACTTGCAGAGACATTGTGAAAGGTAACACTGCTATGCTGAATTAGAGGCTAAGATGTGGGCAATAGGGTTGTCCGCTAATGATACTGTGACCTATGAGTAGTAAGGGAGAAAAATAGAAAACCTCCTGTGGTAGGAAGTGGGAACATTAAAGGAGTGAGTAAAGGAAGGGAAAAGAGAATGACCGGTTAGGCTACAAGCGAATGTTAGGACAGAAGGAATATGTGGAGCAAAGTGAACCAGAAAAAGAAAGAGGTGACTCGATGGGATATACTCTATACAGGTTGTACAAGAGTAGTTATGTTACCTATGAACATCTATATGCTAGGGATGAGACCAAGCGAATGCTTAATGAGAAAAGTTTGGATTCAGTAATAACAATACGGTGATAATATTCTGGGTGCATTAAGGAAAGATGTAAAGATGGTTTAAGCTAAATTACCAAGATAGAATCGATCACGAGGACAAACGTGGACATGGCTATGGTTGAACCAAAGATTTATTCCGATACCGGTTGTAAAAAAGAGAGGCGAAGACAAAGTAAAACATAAGGATTAGCGAAGCCACGCTAAGGCATTTTTGGGCTAATTTGAGCACCTTCCCATATTCTGGAGAGGATTGCAACATAATGTGTGACCAGAGAGAGTTGAGAGCAAGATCTGAGCAAAGGGACAATAGAAGAGTTTGAATTAAAGATAAAGAAAGGACACGAGGTAATTTGCCTAGAATATTACAAGTTGAGTAAAGGGAGGTTATAAGATGATTTAAGTAAGATGGTCAGAGCTAGCTGGTTACTAAAAGCGAGTGAATTTATACGACAGATTCTTTCAGAATTATACCAGCTGATAATAGTTAAAGCAAGAGACGGCTATTAGTGGCTTAAGGACGACAGAAATCATGTGACAACAATCAGCGTCGACACTTAGGATTCCAGATTGGCGAGTGGGTATGCTGGAAAATATCACCTATGGAAGGTGTAATGAGATCCGACAAGAAGGGGAAGTTTAACCCGAGATGTATTGGACCTTATTGCATTGTTCGTAAAGTAAGAAGGTTGCGTACTAAAGACGTGGCTTTTGTTAAGGTACTGTGGCGGAATAATAACAGGAAGGAGATGGCTTGAGAAGCTGAAGAAGAGATGAAGAAGAAACATGATTGGTTATGTGGGCTGATGAATAAACTGCATGTAATAGCTACTACAAAAGAAACCTTCCCCGAAGTGCTCGTAAGACCCCGTGAGACTAGTTTAACATTCGAGGACGAATGTTCTAAAGGGGGGAAGGATGTTATATCCCGTATTTTGTGCACTGGAATATTTTAAGCTAGTTGCAATAAGTTAAGGACAAGACTATCCCGGAATACGAGGTAGAGACTTTAACCTCCGGTTTTATTTTAAGGCACAAGTTGCTTATAATTTTATTGGCATGGAATATTAAGAAAAATTTGGGGTAAAAAGTTAATTATGGAAAGTTGGTAATTTCATGAAAAGGGCCATAAGTGGCCGTGTGATGTGGGGTCCTCACCCCCTCCCCCCCGGGTTGGACAAATTTGACTAGTTCCAACTATGAGGGGTACCTGTGTTCACTTTGTATTTGTAGGGGGCTATGTATATATAGATATTAGATGACTAAGCAAGACTAATATTCATCATTTATCAACTTAGAAGCTTGGAGAAGTTTGGAGAAAGAAAGAGGAAGGGCCATTCGGCCATGGTGAGCAAGAATTGAAGACCATGAATAGTGATCAAAAAAATATTTTCTTCAAGCATTTCAACTCCTTAGAAGGTGTATAACAACGTGGAGTAGTCGTGGGAGTAGCAAGAACAACTATTAGTTCAAGGCACAACTCTAGCCAAGTTGAAGAACTAAGTGAAGAAGGTAAGGTTCAATCTTCCTTTTTATATGTTATGGAGGGTTTGTGTATGTTGTAGTATGTAGAAATGAATGAAATTCATGAAATCATGTATGTTGAAGTTGAGCCGTGTGTGTTGGTGCTTGGCCGTGTATATGTGGTATGGTGTAAGAGTGATGAACTAATTTTATTTAGTATTTTTGAATTGTTGTGTTGTGGGTTCTATGGTGCCATGAAGATTTAGTGATTCAAGTTGAAGTTAAAATCGTTGTGGGCTGTTTGGAAGCTAATGTGAATTAAATATAGTTTCTTGTATTTATGAAAATGATGTTGTCAACGTGTGAATTGTCGGTGTGGTCGATGGATTTTGAAGAAAGAAATGTTTTGTTGTTGTCTTATTGAATTTGGGGAGGTTTCGGGTGAAGTAGTATATTGATTGGGTTGCTTCGAATATTGTGCGGATTGTTTGAAATGTTCTTGAATCTTGTTTGAATAGTCTCGGATTAGTACTTGAACGTGTGAGCGTTGATGTTGGCTTGAATGTATGTAGTTGAATTGAATATAAATGGAATGTTGTCGAATTATGTAGAAAAGAGTTACTAGCGTTATAATGCGTTTTGAATTGATTATTGATGTCGTTGATGTGGTTGTTGGTATTGTTGTTGAAGATTTAGCCGAGTTGAATTCTCGGGGATGTCGAATTTATAGGGGAAATGCTGCCCGAATTTCTGTAGATAAGTGGTAGCTTGGAATTAAATTCTTAAGTGCCTATAGCTAATGTTAGTATTTAATGACGTTATTGTAGATCTTGGGAAGCCCCAAGACTTAAATTTGGATTAACTTACGAGCGGACGAGGTATGTAAAGCCTAACCTTTCTTTCTTTTGGCATGTCTTAGTTGTAAGTAAGCTATGATACGAGCCTCGAGGTAACTCTACTCTTATGATCCGAGCATGTCTACGATTCTTATTCACTTCTTGATGTTAGCATTTTTAATATAGTCGAGCCATGATCCTTGTGTCTTTTGTATGATTGGATTTCAAATGTTGCATAAAGAGATTTTGTTCTTAAAAGATTCTGTAACTACGAACGACCGTAACTTTCATAGGCGGGCTCGGATCGCTTCGAAACGTTCGTAGAGGATTCTATAACGAATAACGTCTTGAACTTTCATGGGCGGGCCCGGATTGGTTTGATGCATATCCGTGGTCCCCGAGATTTTCCCTTTGTATAGTCATAACGACTTTTTGAAAGAACTTAACATGTTTATCGTTTTAACTTTCGAGCTTTGATTACTTACTTATCTATTGAGTCTGTAATGATGATTTATGTGTATGTGGTTACTTACTACTCTGCTCGTGCGTGTGGTCGCTACATCTTTCACCGAGTCCGGGCCGGGACATGTTTTCGTGCACAACTCATCGTATTATTCACCGAGTCCCCCACCGTAGGGCGGGACACGCTATATATATATATATGATGTGATGATGGCGCCGGCCACGGATGGGCCGAGTATGATGTACACATGATGGAGACAGATCTCCTCCACCGAGTCCTCGTTAGAGGGCCGGACACGCCATTCACCGAGTCCCTCATTATTGTAGGGCCGGGGACCTGTGTCACCGAGTCCTCGGCTGTAGGGCGGGACACGTTATATGTATTTGTATGATGGTGATATGATCTTACTACCGAGTCCCTCACTAGAGGGCCGGGACACGTTATGTATATGCATATGTACTACATGATATTGACATGCATGATTTATGTTTCAAAGGCAAGCCTTATGAGTTTCTGGTTACTGTGCTAATTTTCTATACTCCTTATTTCAGTATGATTCAGTTTACTGTATTTCATGCTTTACATGCTCAGTACATATTCAAATCGACCCACTTTCTTCGGGGGCTGCGTTTCATGCCACGCAGGTGTATACAGATGAGTAGAAGATGTTCCAGCTGGATTGGCGAGCTCCATTTTCTTCCGGAGTGCTGCCGAGTCAGAGTATTTATGTTATGATATCTTGTCTTATGTTAGAGACTTTGCAGACAGAGTCATGTATGTAACAAGTCAGTCTTGTAAGCGGCTCTGTAAGCCGATGTATCATTATGCCTTATATTGCAGATTTCATATGTTTACAGATTTTACTTGATTTGAGAAAGACGATAAGCATGTTGTCCTTTGAGAAGCTTTCATTACGCACTCATTTCATGATTTAAGAGTCCAGTATGAATATGAGTATCACGAGAGTCAGCGGGTCCGCTCGGCCCTAAGTGAGGGTCGGGTGCCCATCATGCCCTGTCAAGTTAGGGTGTGACAATTATTATGACTTGTTCTTGGCCATAATCTCATTCCCTTTGATGATTTACCAACCACCTCTCTAGTTACGCCTTTCGTAAGTGGATCCAACACATTATCCTTTGACTTTACATAGTTAATTGTGATAATTCCACTAGAGAGTAATTGTCTAACGGAGTTATGTCTTCGTCGTATGTGATGAGATTTCCTGTTATACATAACGCTTCCAGCCCTTCCTATTGCAGCTTGACTATCACAATGTATGTGCCATTCTGCTTCCTCACCGGCTTTATCCAACGCTATAAACTTAGACTCCATTGTAGAGCGAGCGATGCTGCCCTGTTTGGATGATTTCCAAGATATTGTTCCTCCTCCGATGGTGAAAACATATCCACTCGTGGATTTAACTTCCAGATGATCCGGTGATCCAATTTGCATTACTATATCCTTCAACCGCGCAAGATATTTATTATAGTGCAAAGCATAGTCTTGAGTGTATTGTAAGTACCCCAAAACTCGTTTCATTGCCATCCAATGAGTTTGGTCAGGATTACGTGTGTAACGACTCAGTTTACTTATTGTACAAGCTATATCTGGTCGTGTACAATTCATCATATACATCAAACTTCCCAACACTCGAGCATAGTCCAACTGGGACTTGCTTTGACCTTGATTCTTTGTAAGAGCAAGGTTTACGTAAATCGGAGTTTTTGCAATTTTAAACTCCAAGTACTTGAATTTTTCATGTACCTTCTTTACATAATGAGTTTGAGACAAAGCTAGACCTTCAGGAGTCCTAAGAATTTTAATTCCTAGGATTAAATCAGCAACTCCTGAGTCTTTCATATCAAACTTGCTAGCAAGCATACGCTTAGTAGCATTTATGTCAGCAATGTCTTTGCTCATTATCAACATATCATCAACATACAGGCAAACAATAACTATGTGATTTGGAACGTTCTTAACGTAAACACATTTATCACATTCATTAATTTTAAATCCGTTTGCCAACATTGTTTGGTCAAATTACGCATGCCATTGTTTGGGTTCTTGCTTAAGTCCATAAAGTGACTTAACAAGTCGACACACCTTCTTCTCTTTTCCGGAAGTTATGAACCCTTCGGGTTGATCCATATAGATTTCTTCCTCTAAATCTCCATTCAAGAAGGCTGTTTTCACGTCCATTTGATGGATGTGTGACAGCAATCAATCAACTTTCGAATGGATGTTATCCTCGTTCCCGGTGAATATGTATCAAAATAATCAAGACCTTCTCATTGTCTGAATCCTTTGACAACGAGTCTTGCCTTATATTTATCAATAGTGCCATCATATTTCATTTTCTTATTGAAAATCCATTTGGAGCCTAAATATTTGTTTCCCGGAAGAAGATCAACCAACTCCCAAGTATGATTGTTTAATATGGATTCTATTTCACTATTGATTGCCTCTTTCCAATATTGCGCTTCGGAGGAAGACATTGCTTCCTTGAAAGTTTGAGGCTTATTCTCTACTAAGAATGTCAAAAAATTTGGACCAAAGGAAATCGATGTTCTTTGACGTTTGCTACGTCTTGGATTCTCTTCGTTAGGCATATTTTCCTTTGTTTCTTCCCGAGGTCATTTAGGTCATTCACCAGACGACTCACATTCTATTTTATACGGATAAATATTCTAAAAAAATTCTGCATTATCAGATTTCATTCCGTATTAACATAAATGTCGGGGTTTTCTGATTTATCCGGAAAACAATAGATCGGTAGTGGTGTATCCTATAAAAACACAATCAATGATTTTTGGTCCAATTTTTATCCTTTTGGGTTTAGGAACTTGCACCTTGGCTAAACACCCCCACACTTTGAAATATTTTAAGCTAGGCTTTCTACCTTTCCATTGTTCATATGGAACGGACTTTGTTTTGCTATGGGGCACTCGGTTGAGTATTCGGCTCGCTGTAAGGATAGCTTCCCCCCAACAAGTTTTGCGATAAACCATAACTTATCAATAAGGCATTCATCATTTCCTTCAATGTTCGATTCTTTCTTTCCGCAATTCCATTGGATTGTGGAGTGTATGGGGCAGTAGTTTGATGAATAATTCCATATTCTAAGTATATTTCTTCAAAGGGAGATTTATATTCTGCTATCCTTAATCATTTTGATCTTCGTCTGTGGACTTCATTTTTGTATTGTTTAAATGCATTAATAGCTTCATCTTTGCTATTAAGTAAATACACATAGCAATATCGAGTGCTATCGTTAATAAAAGTTATAAAGTACTTTTTCACCGCGTGATGGTGTTGACTTCATGTCACGTATGAATTAAGTCTAAAGAATTGGAATTCCTTTCAATAGACTTATAAGGATGCTTAGCATACTTGGATTCAACACATACTTGACATTTGGACTTATTGCATTCAAACATAGGAAGTATTTCCAAGTTAATCATTTTTCGCAAGATTTTATAATTAACATGTCCCAAACATGCATGCCATAAACTATTTGACTCAAGTAAATAAGATGAAGGAGAAATTTTATTCATATCAACTGAGATTACATTGAGTTTAAAAAGGCCCTTTGTGAGGTAGCCCTTTCCAACATACATATCGTTTTTACTAACAACAACCTTATTAGAAATAAAAATACATTTAAATCCATTCTTGACTAGTAGTGAAGTTGAGACTAAGTTCTTCCGCATTTCTGGTCCATGAAGGACATTCTTGAGCATCACAATCTTTCCAGATGTCATCTTCAAGGCAATGTTGCTTGTTCGCTCGATTTTGGCAGTAGCAGAACTTGCCATGAAGATCGTCTTGTTGGGGCCAGCTGCATCATAAGAAGAAAAGAATTCCTTGTTAGAACACACGTGGCGAGTAGCGCCCGAGTCTATCCACCACTCTCGTGGGTTACCTACCAAGTTGCATTCTGACAACATGGCACATAAATTATCCACTTCATTATTCATTTTAGCCATATTGGCTTGACCTTTCTTCTTCTCCTTATTATTTTTCGGAGCACGACAGTCTGAAGCCATGTGTCCAAATTTGCCGCAATTGTAACAACTTCCTTTGAATTTCTTCTGCTTGGAACATTATTCCCTCGAAGCCCGCTTCCTTTTCTTTGAACTTGTTTTTTTCAACGATGTTTGCCCCCATTATTGCTTGTTTGCCATTGGCATCCGTTGTCTTCCTCAATTCTAAGTTGACAATTAAATCTTCTAATGTCATTTCCTTACGTTTGTGCTTTAAGTAGTTTTAAAATCCTTCCACACGGGAGGCAATTTTTCAATAAAGGCCGCAACTCGGAAAGCTCCATTGACTACCATTCCTTCGCAAGCGAGATCATGTGTAATCACTAGTAGTTCCTGGACTGCGTAACGCATTTATTATCTACCATTTTAAAGTCCAAGAAGGCAACATAATTCTTCATTGACATCCTAGGTTTTATATTTCTTGTCCAACGCGTTCCATAATTCTTTAGATGACTTACAAGCGTTGTAGACATTATATAAACCATCATCTAGCCCATTGAGAATGTAGTTTTTATGAAAATCGAGTGGTTTACCTCAACCATGAATAAAATTCGTTTCCATGGGACAAAGACATTCGTAATGAACTTTTGCGATAAGTGAAGAACATCTTATTTAACGCTTAAACTATTGCACCCATTGCCTGGAAGGCGACAATCTTTGCACTACTTAGGCGTTATTGATATCAACCTTTTTTTTTCTCTTTGACAACAAAACAGAAACATAATCAATAAATAGAACGCACAAAGTAATAATGTCAATGAAGCTTTTATATTCTTCTAATCGAACACACAAAGTAATAATCTCGATGAAGTTTTTATATCTTCAAATCGAGTAGATTACGATAGTAGAAAATCTGAGGATTTTAGTCTCCAACCAGAACAGAATATTAGATGAAACAGAAATATAATTTTTAAATTCTTTAAGTTTGTACGTAATCAAATTAGAACTTGTAACCGAAACTAAAAGAACAAAAAACTAATTTCGAGCCCACGGTAAACTATGTTTCCTTAAAGAATTTAATCCTCTTAATTTCAAAAGTTTTCGATTAATTCTTCTCGGGATAGAACGAATTCTACGCAATACCGTAAAAATTGCGAAAGGTGAACTCATCTAACGGTAGTAATCACCGACTCACTTCTTGTTTTGTCTTTGAAAAAATATGCATTTAAGAGGAGATTAAAAGAAATTTTTATTTTCGGAGAGATAGAAATTTTCAGTTTTCTATAAGTGAGTGAAATGAGGCGAAGCCTCTGGAAAAAAATTATAGCCATTGAAGAGGCACAAAGGCACCTCTTCGGGGAAGAAGGTGACCATTTGGTTGATTGTGATTGTTGGAAAATAATTTATTTTCGCGAGAATTAATTTATTAAATAATAAATTCCGCGTCCATTAATTAATATTAGGATAAGAAAATTAAATGACGAAAATGGAAATAAATTTGGTCTAAAAAGATTATCAATCAATCATTTGACTAAATCCAAATTTGAAGAGGCACAAAGGCACCTCTTCGGGGAAGAAGGTGATCGTTTGGTTGGTTGTGACCGTTGAAATATAATTTATTTTCATGAGAATTAATTAATTAAATAATAAATTCCGCGTCCACTAATTAATATTAGGATAAGGAAATTAAATGACGAAAATGGAAATAAATTTGGTCCAAAAAAATTATCAATCAATCATTTGGTTTAGCAAGAGAACTTGCACCTTAGAGAATGTGCTTTGATATATAAGCACACTACTCTCCCTTTAAACTACCAATGTGGTATACAGTACTCTTCTAAAGGAACTTTGCTCATATTTTCAATTTTTCCCTCCATTTCTCTTTCCTCTTTTCTTCCCTTCATTTCCCATTCACACCAACTTAAATCCCAACAATAGCATTCGCAATGTAGGCCCTTAGATTAAAGAATTTTGTTTAGGAGGAGATTGTTCTCTCAATAGTTTTAGGCTTTCTTTTGTAGTAGTTTTCTCATATTAGGTCAATTGACCAAATCATATCAAAGTATTATGCGTATTTAGTACATTTTTTCTTTATTTCTAATTTGTCTTGTTCAAGGTTTACAATTTTAAGCTTCCACATGACGCCCTAATATTTCGATCCCAATAGTTACAGCTAAAAATAAGATTCCTGTTGGCGATGGGTAGAATCGCAACTAAAAGACATGGTTTTTAGAGGCAATTACATTTGTCGCCACAGTGACATGTGCAACTTGAATAGTGTAGATTTTGGTGATAAATATTTGGTGGTGACCTTATAGTTGCTTGTGTTACAATCTAATATGGGGTAAGCTGATCCTCAGTTTCCTTCTTTGCAAAACTGTGATGATAGTTCGCCTATCTATAAATGCTTGGATAGTTCAGTTCAAACTTGAAGATCAACTGAGTAATGACTCGACACCAAACTTTAATAGGGAGGGACATGTTTATATAAATAATTTCAACTTTTAGTGTTATTTGCATGACTTGAAGATTACCAAAAGGTTCAACAAAAATAATTTCATACTTTCGATTGTCAAAAATGCTACAAGTACGTACTACTTATCAAGCTAATGGAATATTAACATATATACCATTTACATATTGATAAAATGTGATACATTCCCCAAGCTGAAATTGATTAGTCATCTTGTCTGTAAGGTTCCATGGCACCCGGAATGATACCCTGTCGGGAGTAGGGATCACAAATTCTTACCATCAGAAGGAAACAACATGAAATAAACGGTGCTTCTAGCTCTAGGTGCAGATTTTTCTGCTATGAGAACACTACTTCCAGGCAATAAATTCAATTACATCTAAAGAAATATAATTATATATGTTGTACAGAGATGCCCAATGATATTAGTACATAAATACTATGTTAGAACCTCACAGAAAGAGGTAGCAACGGTGAAAAAAATCAAAGACCAGCAGTATTGCAAGGACCAGAGAAATGCTCACAGCAATCAGAACATGTCATCAGCTAAGTTGCGCGGACTCTTCACTTTCGTTGCCGCACCCGTGTCGGATTCTCCAAAAATGCACTACTTTTGGAGTATCCGACACGCACCCAACGATATTTTTAAAGAGTCCGTGCAACATAAGTCATCAGCAATTAAAATATATACTGAATTACAGGTTTACAAAATAGTACAACATGGTGAATGTACAACAAATGCATTGACTACAAAAGATCAATAAATTATAAAAGATTCTAAGCAAGCTAAAAATATTGTCTTAGAAGTAATTTGCATTCGGAAAATAGATTCTGTCATTCCTCTCCAGTCATGATTTGAGTCATTCGGACATTTTTAATTCCATTGCAATTTTTCCTTAAACTGGACATGTAGGCGAAAATATTCTCTGAAATCCGTCATCTGATTTAACTTCTACTTTCAACTAGTGTTTCTTTTTTTTTTTTTTTTTTGTGAGAAATTTGTCATTAAGCAGTTATGAGAGGCCTTTTCCTAATCAACAACAAGGTTGATTCCTTTGGAGGATTTTTTGAAGGCACATATACACTAATATGTAGACTACATTGACAAATATCATACTCAGACAACATAAATAGAAGCATATTGAGATGCACCCGGGGCGCAAAGTTAAAATAGGAGCAAAATAATTTGCATGAAGGATTCAAATTCTTATGTATTACATGGGCAAATAAAGGCACAAGAATATAGCAGACTGCTCCACAACATCATTTAACTTTTTCTATCTCCTACATGAGATATTTATCCAATGAATCTCCATCACACCTCTTTCTTGGAGTTGTCTTTAAATGGCCCATCTTGTTTTTTTATAGTTATTCCAATTTTTTGTGATTAACTTCAGTTTTTAGGTTCTCACTTATATTCTTCAGCTAATGAACCTTTTAGTCAGAACCATACCTTGACTAAACACTCAAGAGACTTAGATAATTGAATGACTTCTGTATCTTTCCCAATATACAAATAAGTAGTATTACTTTTCAAACCATCTATTAAGTATATATTAGTATTTTTCTCCCTTGCAATAAGAAAGAATCAATGAACTAATTAGAAGCAGAACATTGGATAAAGGATGATTGTTGCATGCATCTGTCAATATATTTGGTTACATCTACAGAGGAATTTCTTCTTTTTACATATGACTACCTGGTTTACCAAACCAACAGAAGAACTAAAAGCATGCTATGGGAAGATCTATGGCACAGGCATTACTCAGTTCTTAAGCAGAGTTCTTAAACAGATTTACTCATTGATCCCTCTTCTATATACTTAGACCTATAAAATAAAGGAAGCTCATAATAACCTTAAGAAAATGCCTATGCGAGTTTTCTTTTCTTCTACCCACAGAAAACAAAATAGATATCTGTCTCCATTGAACAGTAAACAAAGGGTAGTCAAAGAATGTGAAAATTTTGCAGGTTAAGTGTTCAAAAACCATGCTCATATATGACTAAAATTTTCCATCAAACTACAGCTAAAGAGATTCTACCGGAAGAAGTCAACAAAAAAAGCATCTTATCAAACAATCAAGGCGCATAACTTAATCCTTACAGAAATAAAGTAGTATGAGTTACATCTATCCTATTAAATTCTATTTTGCACACGTGAGAGAGTAACAGAAGATCAAAAAGCAAATGCCAAATTGCCAATACAGACAAGTCTTCTGGATCATATTAACAAATGAAAACAATCATTTATTGTGATATACTTTCGTACTATCCTATTTCGAGAATAGCCAAGAATTTGGATTACCGTTATTCCATGAGCACAATGGCCATCTAATAGGTATGTTAAAAGTCAACATTGAGCTACAACAAGAGACTTTTTGGACCTGCGGATATTTTTTTAAAATGACTAATTAGAGGCAAGTTAGAATGTTATGACTGACTATTAACATTCAAGAACCCGTAATTCTTAACGCGAGCCAGAATAAAATATTGAGAAAGTACTGTTGCAAGAAAACAGTTTATCCTTAATGCACACACTTTTGACAGTGATACACGCCTTAGAAATAGTGTTGCATGAAAACAATGCAATAGATAAATGAGGAGTATCGTCGTTCAGGTATCTTTCTGCACAAACCTATCTTGAGAACAGCTAACAAATGTACAAATCTTGCGACTGTTTTAACTAAATCTGAACAGCATTTTTATTGAGAATAAAGAGGTTTTTCTAGATGACAGAGTCACTGTTAACATATGGATATATGTTCTATTTATTTCTTTTTCTTTGTTGTTGAGCTTTTTCCACCACAATCTCCTTCATTAGTATCTACATTTCTTGCAAAAATATTGGTAAATGCCTCAGTAGTACTTGACAAGAGATATGTCAAGATGAATGCAAATAGGCCTATCTTACTTGTGCTTCAACTAAATTGTCTTCAAGATTGTCAAAAACTAATCCTAACAGAAGATCTGAGACTAACATCTGGAATGTCTCACAACCAAGAAACTCCTTTATTTTGTGTATGATTTTTCATAATCTGACTGAGAATCACAATCTCTTGCAATCTTGAATCGACAAAAATCACTTGGGATAACATGAATAGACATAGACCCTTCATTATGTAGCGTAGATTTTTGAAAGAGTTGTTGCAGAGTGGGCATGCCATACCTGAATTCTTGATCATGAGTGTTGATTGAAGCAACAACGTTTGGCTTTGTTTCTAGATTATATCAATTAATTTGATAATGATTCCCTGATAGCGCAAAAGCAGAAAACATGCTTATAATGTTCAGTTAAATCAAAGAAAAAAAAAGTTACATTATGCAACAAAGTCACAGGACAATGAATATCATGCTTTGATTCTAGAAGAAAGACACCATAAATGACAATAGAGTGGAGCTCTTTTAACTCATTATTAAAAAGGGGGGTGCTAATTTAAATTGTCGAAGCAAGTGAAAGATGTGGTGATTGAGCTTTTTCTTATATTAGTATCATTCACCTATCTCTTTAATTCATCTAAAACCACAAACTTTATCACTTTTTAGGGGACATGTTGGACTTTAGCTCATGATGAAAAGCTAAAAATGGTGGACAAGAGATATTCATATATGCATTTTCACAAACAATTGATGTGCACTGCTTCAATTAATTAGTTTTTGCAACAAAACTATATAAGCTAAGATACCCTCCAAAATCAACAATTTGATACAACCAGGAAACATTTTATGTGGAGGAATCAAACTAAATAATAAATTGGTACATATGAACACAATAAGACACACATGCAGCTATCAACTAATAACAATATAACAAGACAAGAAATAACCCCCAACCAATCCTCACCTGAATAATTCTGAAAATCCTGGAGAATCGGTGAGAGCACTTCTCTTTGTATATCCTCATAAACCAAGGTGCATAGACCACTTGAAATTTGTTACCTGTCACTGTAAATTAACACATACATGGTTGGAAAAACAGAGCAAAGACAAATAACATCCATCTCCATGGTGAGCAAAATTAAAAAGCAACGGATGAAATCCAAAAAAGAAGACCAAAAGTAAAAGATAAAAACAAAAAGAAACTAGAAGAAATTAAATGAAAAGGAAGAGAATATAGCAAAAATTAACCCACAAACTGAAAGCTTACCATACACAAATTAGGCGAAATGGGCAACCTTCGTAAGATATCTACAAAATGAATAACTATTGAAAGAAATGCACTGCAATGATAAAATATAGGAGTGAAGAAGATGAATGAGAGAGAATACCATTGAAATGGAACCGAAGTGTGTAGAAGAGGTGGAGTTTTAGTGGGACACGTGTTTGTTTTTCAGGGCACAAAGCTATGCCTACAATTAGCCATAAAGAAGTTCATATTTGCGAAAATGCCCTTCGTCATACTCATGAACCTTCACTTATTATATAGTTATACTAGACTAGATAGCCCGTGTGCACGGGCATATGCCTGACATCAGTATTACTAAAATCATGTAATGATATCAAGCTGGTAAAAGATTAACAATATAATTTCATATGGTGTACATTTATTTGAGGAACAAAGTCATACAATATGTATTTGTAACAAAACACATTCTTTAGCTTGCTTCCACTGATGAGAAAGACAAAAAGAAGATGCATCCTCGTAAAAGTTGATCATTCCAAAGACCTTGTTGTATATCATCTGGGGAAAAAGAGATAGAAATGTTAATCTTCGAGAAACATATCATGACCCAAAAAATTTCAGGATTAACAGGTCAGGCTTATAGGCTCTGAGATTTAAGTGCTGCTAATGCATCACATTGGCATCCTTTTGCATCAAGTAAAATTATATTCTGGATTTGTTTCAAAAACTTAGATGCTCAAAAATACACGTTAACAGGTTCATTCTTACTTCAGAGGTTTATGTTGATCTAATAGGGTTCTAAGGCTCTCATTTGTTCTTATTCACTACTTCAAATTAAATGCATAGTAGGTCTGATAATAATACAAGCATATATGGAAGGCTATAGACAGGATTGGGAGCTTTAGCGTAGTGGAATATAGTGAGGTCAGCAGTGGGACAATGACACTAACTTGAAAAATTCAAGAATACTAGGCAAGGTATTAGATACCCAAGACATTTTTAAAGAATGGGGCACCAAGCAATAAGCAAAGACAAACATGATGGCAAAAAAGGTTCGGAGAAGGATTAAATCCTGTATTACAAGCTAGAGATTTAGATCTTATATTTAGAGCTTCATCGGAGCTCACATAGATGACACGTGTCCTTTAATTACGTTAGTCAACTGAGGAAAAGCAGAATAGTTAAGATACAGTGGGCTGGAATTCTTTTATACCATCTACGGGAGTGGGCGTAAAATAGTTCCATCCAGGAGGAGATCCCTTGTTTACATATCAAAGTGGAGTGACACTAATTGTTGTACAGAGAAAAGCTCTCCCTACTAAACTACTAAATTTTGTTCATGAATAATAAATGTTATAACATAGACAGTAAAAAATACAGATGTTCAATCCATATGAAGTTTTGTATAACAGCATAATACACAAAGAAACAGTTCCACACCCGCTCCCGAAATAATGTAAACGAAAACAAATAAACAAATAAACTTAAGCCAGTTACAATTTACCTGTTAACCGTCAGACTGTAGCAAAAGGTGCAGTAGTTTGATATACTCAACATTGGACATATTGATAATGCATTGTCCAATCATTTTTAAGTCTCCTGAGATGTCAAATAAAAATCAATAGATGAGATTTGTAAATACACTGCATAGAGGGAAAGATAACACATTTTGGATTGATTAAGTTAAAGCATATAGAAAACTTAGAAGTACAAAGTGTAGAAACCCGAATAAAGTAACATATGATATAAACTACAATCTCTTCAACATCAACTCTCTTCCATGTTGATTATCACAAGTACAGAAATCATCTAGCAAGGTGACATATTGAACCATGCAAAGGCACAGTTGTACTGAAATGAACTCCCTAAAGGTTCTAAGAAAGTATATATTCATAAGCAGGAATCAATATATTCAAAAGACAAAAGTAGTTATGAGCATTGGAAGCTGTTAATAGCACATGAAATGCCTTGTCAAAAATTAATTACTTAATACTTTCTTGCCCCTTGTTCCTTGCACCATATGCAAAAGCAAATACAAAAAATTTACAACACTGGAAAAATTAGAAAGAGCTCCACCCTAGGGAAGGGAAGTAAATGTGTGCCTTACAATAATTAGAATAAGGGAACTAAAAAGAAAACTTTAGGGACTCATAAACAAAGGCATATCCGAAAAGTTAAGTTTATGAGTTCCTATAATGACCTCAAATTAACATATAATAAGAGAATTGGTTCACAGTCAAATATTTATAAATATTTTATAAGTTTCTTAATACAAATACAAAATATTAAGAAAACCAATTGGGTTCACGTGAACCCATACCTTATAGGGTCTAGCCCTGCACATAAAAAGACTGGTCATCACAAGCTTCCAGAAGAGTTAATGGGCACCATTTTTTCTAATTAGAGGGAATAAAGATAGAACTCTAAGTTATCCCTTCTCTGCTTTACATTTGAATTCTTTCTTTCCTAGATGAGTACTCAAGTGACTTCATCATGCCACGTGAGGTTGTGCGTCTTAAGAAAAGGGGTGGATTCATATTTAAATTCAAAGGTAGTGTAAACGTTTTTATTCCCTAATGTTTTTAATGCATAGCGAAAGCTATGCCAATAGAATTCATAAAGACTGAAGTTTTCATCTCTACTCTTCCATCCATCTGAAAGCTAAGTGCACCCAACTATATTTATTTTATTTCAATCATATGTTCAACAACATTTCATCCAAAATTTTGGTCTCATCTAAGGAAAAAATTAAGTAAAAATTGCCCAAGGAGATAGAAAGAGGAGCAGATCTATGTCTTTTTTTTTTCTTTTTTTTTTTTTACCGTTTTTAGCACATACTAGTTTTAAAAGTTTCACATTTATGTTTATACACTGCTTGAGACGCTTCATGGCGCTTCACAAGAACTCTTCCATATTCCCTTAATGCACCTGTGTGTGCAGGCATGTTATAGGTAAGACAACATGTTACAGGTAAGACAACTTCCTATGGCTCCTTCTTGAACATAAGATATATATTATAAATATAGAATATATCTTCTGATCTTGGGAAAACTGAACTCACATTCTATATATGTATGTATGTATCTCAATCAAATGACTCTTGCCATTAGTACCAAACGATCGTGTGTTGCCACTGGTTTGGAGTCACGGAACATTTCAAGTTTAGTTGCATCGGCATGATCTTTAATTTAGGCACTACATAAAATCCAGACGCGCTCAAACATCCATAAAAATTTACATACCTTTTCCTCAACATTTTGAACTCTCTTGGTATCTAGAAACAGAAGATCCAATTCATATTGATGTTTGATATCTATCATGTGGAACATCAAATTCTAAAAAATTCCAAATGAGAAACTACCTAGCTACCCCCTAGGAAAAATGCCTCAACAACCTCTGTACTTTTTCCAAAGCTTACCAGAAAACAATCTTCTTTCAAGTTTGCTCATAATCTCCTACCACAAAGCATCAAAGTTGTGTTTGAATGATCTCCTGAAATATCACAAGTCCAATAGAAACTCAATCATATTAAAAGAGCATATAAAACTTCTGGAAGAGCTTACCATTTGAAAGCTTTTGTCTCCATAATGCCATCCATCAGCTCTTGAACTAACATGGCTGATCTTGATCTCATTTTGTATTCTTTGATTGCATGATTTCTGGATTTCTACCTTTCCGAAATAGTAATTGCTCGCTGGCCAGTTCACATCAGCCAACTAAACAAATTGAACATAGAATTGGATATATAGCAAATCAATTGTTTAAAGGAAAGAAAGAACAAAATGTGTCATATAAAAATATGGAACTTTTTTCAGGAGAATTACATGTGC
The DNA here is from genome assembly GCF_029784015.1 of Lycium ferocissimum. Classification (NCBI taxonomy): domain Eukaryota; kingdom Viridiplantae; phylum Streptophyta; class Magnoliopsida; order Solanales; family Solanaceae; genus Lycium; species Lycium ferocissimum. Next base: position 4,972,512 of record NC_081348.1, read on the forward strand.
ACTTCTCAACCATGCATCAACCTTCTATGATTATTTTTCCTACACTTTTCTCATCATTTATTAAGTTAAAAGTACCTATGATTCTTCTTTTCACATAATAAATATTTTGGAGCTTGTTTTAAGTTCAATGACAAGGAAATCGATAGAATTTTCCTCAAAGGTAGCTTGAAAAATAAGTCAGTATGGCAGGAAACCATTAAAGGAAAAGAATCCCTTTTCCTCATAACAAGTCTAGGAGATTTTCCTCCTCCTATCCCGAAGTCCTTCTCCACATTAACTCATAAGAAATACAACAATAACAACAACATACCCGTTTGATCCCATTTATGCCTTAATACACGCATCTATACAATATAACATGAAATATAAATCACATGTGATCCCATTTATGACTTAAGTACACACATCTATACAGTCTAACATGAAATATAAAGCACAACCATTTATCATTACGACTAATCATATAACATTATAACAAAAAAAAAAAAAGGTGCAGAAATTACCCTCTTAAAATCGAAGCAGCGTCCCCTTTTGCATCCTTGAGCAACTTCCACTTTCAAAAACCTGAAAAATAAAAAAAAATGTTCGTTAGAATCAATATTCCTTGAAAAATCAGCTCAGCTTAATCTTCAAGAAAAGTTCAACTCAAGTTCATCTAAGAAACATCAAATTTTTGACAAACTATATGGCTTACCGAAATCTCATAAAAAATAACAAAATAATAATTCAGGAAAAAGGGAAGAGAACCCTCATTCAAGAATAATGTGGTGATGTAAGTAAACTTGATTGACTTTGAGAAAAATCACAAAATTATGAGCATGCATGTGGAAAATCCAACAACAAACTACCCAAAAGTTCAAGATGTCTAAAAGTTTATTTGAAATACATACATTGCTGTTTTTTAATAGCGAGAAATCGAAAAGTTACCAAATTAATTCAAAAGTTTGTGCTTTTATGCTGGACTCCACCGAAAAGAAGTTATGTTTAACCTTTTGGAGTGTGTGGCTTGACTTTTTGTTTCCATTTCCTCTTTTCAAAATTTCAGTATTGCGCGTGTAAAAGCTAAATAGACTCAATTGATTGATACTCCAATTAATTTCAAGATTATAGTAGCTACATAAGACCCATCAATATCCATCACAAGAAGATCCCAAAAATTAAAAGACCAGAACAAAGAGCTACGCAATAACAGAAAACTTATCAGAAAGTAAAAAGAAGAGGAAGAACAACTCAAAAACTGAGCCAAAAAAAAAAAAAAAAAAAACCATGAAGAGAGAAACATAAGAAGTCGAAGGAAGAGAGAAGGCAAAGAACTGAGAATCATTGCTTGGGTGGGTCAAAACAAAACCCACGTGGCATCTACAGTCGGACATCTGGTAGGACGAATGACTCACTCTTCTTTATAGCTTAAATTACTCATATACCCTTCATCGTACAAGCAACCTTCCCTTATTAATAGTTTAAATAAAATGAACTTCACTTATTATATAGTTAAATATCAACATATTAGTGCTATTTCTTTGTGTATGATGAGTTTTGTTTACAGTAAAATTAAATATGCCAGTATATGAGCTCGGACGAGTTTTCCTTTACTCTTAAAAATATCGAAAAAGGTCCAAAAATGCTCTTGAACCATCCCAAATGATTTAAAAATACCTTTCATCCATCTATTGGCCTAAAAATACCCTCCCCATCAGATATTTTCCTTCGACTCGACTCATGACCCATGACCCACGACCCAATTCGCTTTTTTTTTTTTAAATATGCACATCTCAGACGCCAAATTCCTTTCTCTGCCTCTCTAAAGCGTTAGAACATCTACACATCGCATACACCCAAATTCTTTTCTCTGCACATCGCATGGAGTTGAAAGGATAAGTAGATCTAGGACTGTTGCTATATTCAGTTGTTTGGTCTAAGCAGGCTTAACTAAAACAGTGTATTATATAATACTGAAGATTGGAGAGAAACAAGGCGGCTAATGGCCATTGATTTCTTTATTTCTCATCAGAGGCGGAACGACGACTTTTGACTAAGGGATTCAAAAGGTAAAGAGAATGTCTCTAGCAAGACTCGAACATGCAATAGGCTAAACATTATGCCTTTCAACCGATGAGCTGAAGTTCTTATTGTGTTAAGGGAATTCAAAACTTAATATTTATACATAACTAAACAAATTGACCTTATATATACAGAGTAACTTTCCTAATTTTCTGATCAACTGGGTTCAACTGAACCCCCTTGCACCCCTATAGTTCCGCCCCGGTTTCTGATGTCTTGTCTTGTTTCTAGTGCCTGTTGAACTAAAAAACACTATGCTTCGATTATTATTCAAATTTATTAGTGTTAGTCTTATACACTTGTGCAGAGAAAGGAATTTGGGATTTTACGATTTAGAGAGGCAGAGAAAGGAATTTGGGTGTATGAGATGTGCATATGTTTTTTAAAAGGAAATTGGGTCGTGGGTCGTGGGTCATGGGTCGGGTAGAAGGAAAAAATCTGGTGGGGAGGGTTGGGGTTTTATTTTCGACCAATAAGAAGGCATCACCTAATAAATAATAATAATAATAATAATAATAATAATAATAATAAAAAAAAGAAAAAAAAAAGAAGAGGGTTGTTAAGTTTAAAGATAGAAGTGAGCCAAAATTGGAGGATGAAGGATTTTTTAAACCTTTTAGAATAGTTAAGGGACATTTTTGGACCTTTTCCGTACAAATATAAAACAACTTGTTTGACAATAAACTAAAGAGTTAGAGATTGTATTCCAAAAGAAATGCTTATAGGAGGAAGAAATTAAAAAAGAATTAATAAATCCAAAAGAAATTATTATAGTGTAGAATATCATTTTGACTGAACTTTCATTAGGAATTTGATATCTTTAGAGTCGCTTCACCCCCTCAACGATAAACTCTCGTTAAAAAAGTGATGCATGTGAATGTAGTAGGTTAGCAATGTAATCACTTTTTGTTTTTCTTAAATGTCCCTTAAGCTTACCTTGCAACAAATTAAGAGAGATGGCATTTTGGTCTTTTCACAAAAAAAAAAAAAAAAATCAGATGCAGTTTTCTTGTCGTCTTTCCATCCACTGTCTTTTCTTCTCTATTTATTGACCATGGTGAAACCAAAGCTAAACTGATAATACACCGAAACCCAACACCAGATCAGGACAACCTTAATGCATTCAATCTCCTTATTCTCTATATTCTTATCCTTCACCCACATACCCGATTTTGTCCTCTACATCGACCAGTAAGGGAGTACAGTGGAGTTTTGAAAGAAAGGACCGACAACAATGAAATTGAATGTGAGAGTCACATACAATGGCGAAGCCACACTATGCTGAGGTGTTCATCTAAACCCCCTCGGCGGAAAAAAATAATATTTTTATAAGGTTAAAATTATTTTTTATGTATATATAGTAGATGTTGAACCCCTTAGGCTTCTTCGTATGTTTATTTGAAGCCCCTCGGCGGAAATCCTTGCTCCGTCACTGGTCACATAGTTAGTAATAGTGATTTGGATCATTATTTTCATTAACGTAAAAAAGAAGTAGTAGGAAAGAATAATGGTAATTGCAATAAGGAGACAGTGAAACGCAAAAATTTCTTATTTGATTGAAGGTTCTTATTGATGAAGTCTGTAAACTTTGTGATCTCCAAGCTGAGTGACCACGGCAACTTATAGTGGAATATAGTTTTCTCTTATTTGTGTTGGTGTTCTTATTTCGTGAAAATTTGAAGAAAACTTTCTGCAATTTACGTATCTGAAAAAGAGGGACGGAAGGGAAACGTAGAGACGGGAAAAACATGAATAGGGTAGAGTTAGGTTTTATTTTTTGTGAAAAGACCAAAAAGTATCTCTATCAATTTGTTGCAAGGTAAGGGATAAATTCCCTAAAAGATCACTCATACGTTGAGAATTGCTTACAAATATCACTTTTGTTTCTTTTAGACTAGAGTATCATTCAACTATCACTATTTTCCTCTTTCTCTCTCCTAATTGGTATGTCATGATTTTTTTAATAAAATAGGAATAATTGCATAGACCTATCCTCAAGGTAAACCTTATAACTCTAACTTCCCTCGTGCTTTCTGATATTACGCTCACATCTCTTATTTTCAACTTTTTGTAACCAAACTTCTTTTAATGATAAAACTTATCCATATTTCAAAGTTGGCCTTTCTTGGCTTTATATTGAATATTTAATTGTGGAACGAAAATCTTTATAATTTATTATTTTAGAATTAAAATATTCGACCTAGAGTGATCCATTGGGCACAACTTTTCATTAGATGCATTATTTATTTTCTTGTAAATTACAAAACTTGCTAATTGTTATACAATTTAAACATATTAAAGTTTAGATGTAATTTTTTCAGTTACAAATGCAATATTTAAGTACAAAAACTGTTAATTAGTTTATTATAAAGATACAGTTTACTACCAGAGAAATAAAATATTGTTTGGTGCATATGTGCAGAAAATCTTATTTTTATATCAACATGATTTATTTTTTGTTCTTAAGTCCAAAAAATTATCAAAATAAAAATATATTATCTTATGTTAGATGAAAAAAGTAATGGTTATATAATTTTTTATAATTTTACTTTTTTTCATAGGTTTATTTGTCTTGTGAATCCAAATCCAAGATTAAAAAAAAGTCAAACATAGTATTAAAAACTTGAATGAAATATTGCTCGGATTACCAGTCATGTAGGAGTACTATTAAATAATTATGTTAGTGCCACAAAAGGGTATTTTTGGAATATTGTTGCAAGATTACCATTTAAACAAGTTTGGATACAAAAAATTAAAAATAAGGGAGGTGAGCGTAATATCTTAAACCATAGGGGAAGTAAGTAATATAAGGTTAAATGTGAAGGGGGTCTTTGAAATTATTCCATTATTATTTAAAAAAAATAGAATTTTATATGACATGGCATGTCAATTAGGAAAGAAGGAGAGTTTTGTGGGTTTAGTATATTCTGAGATAAATAGTGATAGTTGGGTGATATTCTAGTCCTAAAAGAAACAAAAGTGATATTTGTAGGCAATTTTCAATACATGGGTGACCTTTTAGGTAATTTACTCCAAGGTAAGCTTTAGGGGCATTTAAAGAAAATAAAATGTGGGTAAATTGCTAACCTACTATCTTCACGTAATAGGTTAGCAAGACCTATATTTCTATTGTATATAAACGCGGAAGGAGTACACTGCATCTAAAATAACAGTTGTACAGAAGGTAGTATTAGTTGTACGGAAGGGTGTTCCCTGAAATCATGCTTTCCAGCCACGTGTATTGTATTATGAAAATTTTCAAACATTTCTCCTCTCTCACTGAATTTCCTTTACCAATTTATCTAATTTCCTTCGCCGCTTCTCCTCCTCCTCTCTCAATTACGTTTGTTTCATTGAAACATCTTTTGACCGGAAACAATATCAAAATGAAGATGTGAGACTGAAAATTTGCAATTGGTGTTTTCAGTTTCTTCCCATTTCTCTTCACAGGTGTTACAATCTATACAATTTTCAGATTTGTTCTACTATCAATTTTGCCCTTCTGAATCTTGTAGCTTGAGATCACTTCGTTGTTTTGCTTGATTTTTCCCTCTGTTTGATCTCATTTCTTAACCTTTGCCTCTGGTTTTTGTAGTGGTCGTTTTTCCAAAATAAAGAATTACCAAGTTGGATTTGGAACTCAGAAATCTTTGAAATTTTGGCCGACCCGCGTAGAGTTCCTTCATCTACTTCCACTCTGTTTAATCGGGACTATCCGTCAAGCTTCTATGGGTTTCTGATTGTGGAATGCGGCTACTTAACTTGATTAATTATTTCATGCAAAGTGAAGTTGTGACAAACTATCGCTTAGCAACTTCAAATTAACACAAGAAATAAATAATTTTCTTATGGTTTACTTTGGTATTGAAGCTGCAAGAAACTTCATTTCCCTGCTCTCGAGCTTGTGAGATTATATGCAGTTCTTTAAAATGATGTTAATCCGTAATCCTTAAATTAAGTTGCATATAGATAAAATTTTAATTTTGACTATGCTACTACAAGAAGGTTTTCTTTTACAGCTTACAATGTCACATGTGAGATTTCAAAAGCTGAATGCATCTTTAAGAATTCATAGTATATGTGCTCAAAACCAAAAAACAAATCTAAGAATCTGCAATATAGGTTCTCAACAGCCAAAACAATAAACTGTCAATCATGTCGTTTTTTAGATGTCATTATGTTGTATACGTTTGGAAACTTGGTATTGGAGACTAGCCTTTCGTCCATCTTAAATACTTATTTTGGTGAATGATGGATAAATACAATTCCTTCCCCGTACCACCACCAATGAATAAAGTCAATAGATCTTAAACTGGTTGATGCACTTGCTCTTGCTCATGCCATTTCTAATTCGAACTTTTAGAAATATTACTCTTCTAGTAACTTTTTAATTCCTTCTTGTAACTTCGGCCTTATTAACTACCTGTAGTGTACTAGTAGAAAGAGGTAGTGTAGCTGCTGATTTGTTACGTGACTTTAATATTAAGTGAACTTCAATTCAATTTTCTTACTATTGTCTCCTAAATAGTAATCCATAGAATTAGCTAAGTGAAACTACATAGCTACAATGTGTCATCATAAGGACCTGTATACAATATTTGTTGTGATTTAGGAAATATGCTAAACTAATAGAGGATCAAGTTTTACCGAAATATTAATTAATGAAAGTAGTACATTGTTAAACATGGTTACAGAGAGAGAGGACAAAAGGAGGATGAGCAACATAGAAATCAACACTGATGCATAATTACTGTGACAAAGTGTACAATAAGAGCTTGATGTGATCTTGATGTTTACTTAAAATGTGTTGATGTTTCTTTCATGCTCTTTACGGTTGAAAATCAGCAATTGAAATTGATTTACCCGAATTGCACGAGTAACGAGATTTCCGGCATTTATAGTGAAAGTGAAACAACTTGGATGAGACAAGGGTACAAGCTATTGTTTGAACTGATTTCAGCCATTTTATGAGGATGAGGATGATTGTCAAACAATGGAACATAGAGCATGGATAACAGTCTTTAATAAATGAAACAAACAGATTGTGACCTTATCAGTTTTTCCATAAGGTAGCTGGAAACTTAGTATTTGCAGGGCATCTGCTTACAGATTTCATATGTGCATGTTAAGCTAACATATAAATATTACATTAGCTGAATTCTTACATGCACATGTGCCATTACTTTGCATATATTTTTTGTGATTTGTAATAATTTTTTTCGTTGTTTGGTTCAGGCTTGAGAAGGAAAAGAGAAGATTTAAAGTCTTTCAGTTGAATGATTTGTGTGATGAGACCATAGAACCCTAGAGCACTCCATCGCCTGGGGTTCATGGTCATTATGTGTTACACCCCGGAAAGTTTGGGTTACCAAGACTGTCGATGGCTTAGTACGAGCTCAAGGGAGAGCAGAGTTATACAAGAATTAGGGATGAAGATTATATTATCTGCGTATAAGAGTGTACATATGACATTGGAGATCGTATGGAGTAAATCAGTTAACAAGTTACCTGATGATAGCCCTCGTAACCATAAGTTAAGGTGGGGCCCACATGTCGGGATTTTATAAAGGACATATGAAGAGATATATGGGTAGTACATGTGAATTTGAGCAAGTCCTAAGAAGGACCCATAAGCCAAAAATGAGTGTAAGCCCTCCAAAAGGACGATTTAAGAAAACGTTTTCGGGCGATCGACCGAGGGCCAAAACGGTATTATGAGTTTGGCATTTGGGAAAAATCCCAGAATTAAAGTTGTAGATAATTGAAATATATTTCCAACCATAGGTCGTGAGTTCACAGGCGACATCGGGATAAGGAGATATGGATGTTTTAAGGCAGAAAGGTTAGTGGGCCAGGCCCAACCCGAGCCCAACCGGGTCAGGCCCATTACCCACACCTTTTTAAGTAAAAGTTCAGCCTTTTTCCTCATTTTTCATACCAAAACACCCAGAAAATTCTGGAGAAAAAGAGAGAGGAGAGCCTAGAGAGAAAAACCAATTTTGATCAAAATCTGAGCCCCGAATTCCAAAGCCATGAAGAGAAAAGTGTCGTACGTCGCGTTGCCTTCAATTTGAGCTAAAAATCAACCAATAAGAAGAGGGTGGACGTGTTGGATGCACACTTGAGGTAAGATTAAGGTTCCTTTTCATTGTTAACAAGTTTATTCAGAGTTTTAACGGATTAGAACGGAGAGAATAGTGTGATAAATTCGTTTGTTGGTGTTGTCGGATTATGGATTTAGGCTTGAAGAGAAATTTGGATAAAAATATATGTATTTATTTTGTAGGATATTGAAGATGTTGTTATCGTTGTTGTTGGTATTAATTTCGGCTTCCTTACGGAAATAAAGTTATTAATTAGTCGTATCGCAAGTTGGTTGGTTGAGAAAATGGGAAAACAGTGTGTGGGATGTTTTATGGCATATGTTATGTTGGAAATGATGTTATTACTATTGGTATTGTTGTTGATGTTGTTGGTTATTGAATTAGAATTTCGGGCTAGGCATATAAACGGGGGAGATCTTTGCCGAAATTTCGGCAATTATAAATGAATTTATTTGAAGGACTAAGACAAGCGTGTAATAATGAGTCTAATGATTGTGTAAATCCTCTTAAATGTAGATCTTGGGAGCCCGAGACTTAAGTTCGAATTAGCTAATAAAGGTGGAATAGGTATGTAAAGCTTACCCTTTCTTTCTTTTGGCATGTCTTAGATGTAAGTAAGATTTGATACGAGCCTTGGGGTAACTCTCTATTCATAAGATCCGAGCATGTCTACGATTCTTATTCACTTCGATGTTAGCATTTCTAATATATTCGAGGCTATGGTCCTTATGTCTTTTGTGTGATTGGATATTAAATGTTGCATAAAGAGTTTTTGTTCCAAAAGGATTCTATGTAGAATAAGGTCCCTAACTTTCATAGACGGGCTCGGATCGCTTCGATACATTCGTAAAAGATTCTATAGCGAATAATTCCCGTAACTTTTATGGGCGGGCTCGGATTGGTTTGATACATGTCTACGATCCCTCAAATTTCTTTTTAATGCAGTCCTAATGGTATTTAGAACGGATTTAATATGACTATCGTTTGATACTCGAGCGTTGATTTGTCTACTTATCTATCGAGTCTTAAAGATGATTTATGTGCATATGGTTTCTCACTACTCGCTCGTGCATCTTTGTTATTACTTCTTTCACCGAGTCCGGGCCGGGGACACGTATTCGTGCACAACTCCCCTGCATTGTTCACCGAGTCCCTCGCCTGAGGGCGGGACACGTTATATGTATATATATATATATATATATATGATGTGTTATATATATATGATGTGTTATGGTGTTATGATGTGTTATGGTGTTATGATGTGTTATAGGATTATATCGGGTTACGGAGTTATACAATCTTCGAGTATGATGTGTTATGGCGCCAACGGGGGTGGCGACCATGTTCGTCCGCGAGTCCCATAATGGGCCGGATATGACATGCATGATTTATGTTTCAAAAGTAAGCATTTTGATATTACGGATATTGTACTTATTTTTTAAACATTCTTGTTTCAATTATGATCTGTTCTTTGTATTTCATGCTTTGCATACTCGGATATATATTTCGTCGGCCCACTTTCTTCGGTTTTGCGTTTCGTGCCCGCGGTACGGATACTCATTTGGTGATCCGCGGACTTAGTATTTCCATTCGGCTATCTTGGAGCGCTCCCTTGTTCGGAGCCTATATTTGGTACGGACACTTTCGTTATATATATATGTATATGTCTATTCGGGGGTACGGCGGGGCCACACAATCCGTCGTATGATATGATCGTTACTCTTAAGAGGTACGTAGTAACATACGTGTGGGTTGTGGGTAGTTATTGTTCGATTGTGTACATGTGATTTGTGATTTATGTTTGAGCATCCCCGACTTATGCCGTATGTACATGTATATATGTTTTGGGATGTTGTGTATTATGATATGTATGCGCATGTGTGCGATATCTCTGTGAAAGGATGTGCGATATGTATATATATAATTATAGCTTTGGGCGACGTTTTACTTTTACGTATGTATAAGTTATTTGTATGCTGATTTTGGTTAATGGGTGTGTACGAGTGCCCAGCTCGGGCACTAGTCACGACCTACGGGGTTGGGTTGTGACAAAAGTGGTATTAGAGCAGTTCGTCCTAGGGATTGTCTACAGACCGTGTCCCGGCAGTCTTGTTTATGGGTGTGAGCGGCCACACTTATAAATAGGAGGGTGCACGGGGCATTTAGGAATCGGTGACCTTGTCTTAGATCGTGCGATAGAGCCGAGTCTAGGAGAATCGCTTCGACACCTTTTCTCACACGTGGTAAGTATAGATTGACGAGAGATGAAGAGACCGGCCGGATGGTGGGGGTGCTAAGAAGGCCCCTAAGTATCTCCGGGACCCCGGGCTCGAGGACCCGGTGGGAGGAGCCTCGGTTATTCTATTGAGGCGGTCCTCGGAGGATCCCGCGACGATTCCTCCGGAGTTCTTGACTCCCGAGGAGGAGGACCCCCGGAAGGACGGTATGATACGGATACATGCAGGTATTCGTCGGGGACACGGAGGAGGAGATTCCGAGACCGCGCCGGTTGCTCTGTGGTGGAGCACTACGTTAGACCGACCTCCTCGGTGAGTGTTACGGTTACTCCCGACCCCCTATCCTGGCCGTCGGTAAACGGGGTGCCCGATTATCTATATTCCTTGAGCTCAGATGAGGGAGACGACGAGGGCCAGACGAGCAGGTGGCGGGTAGACGACGATGAGGAGTACACTTCACCTTATAGTCCACCAGATCAGACTAGAGACCGATCGGCTACAGGTATATGAGTCCTTATTGGAATTTTCCTTATGTATGTGTATTTGCTATGTGATTATTACTTAATAGCGGCGAGCAGAAATCCAAAGGCCGATAACCAAGTCTTTATAAGTAACGACGATCGAGGTGTGTTCATTACCATTGGGAATCTGGAAGTCTAGGACGGAAAGTAGCCATATCCATAGGTGAAAAGTGAATATTGAGGATTGAAAAAGGGCTAAAATAGTAATTGTGGAGTCGAGAGAGTAAGAGACCCTTTCTAATGCGGAGGGAGATGTGTTATGAGAACGTTTTGGAATACGGTAAGACTTCAACTTACTCAGTTATGTGATGAAGGTCATGCGGTGAGGTGAAACGCTATCATACTAGCATTAAAGCATCGTATTTCATCGGAGTTCCAAGGTTAAGCGTCTTTGAAGTGAGAAAATTTTTAGGATGGGTGACCCCCTGGGAAGTGTACTAAAATTCCTATAAAGTCGGACACAGGAGAACCAAATGGGAAGCTAGTGTAGCCTAAGAGAAATTAGAGTATATAGAGTGGGCAGAAACCTTAAGAGGTCACATAGGACGAGGTAGACTGGATCAGTGAAGAGAAAGAAGGTGCATCACGGCTAGAAGCGGGGGCAAGTTGAATAGCGTTTGAAAATATTTTGTAAACAAGATAGTAGTAATTATATATATAGGTATGCACATGATGTCCTACATGGCTATATCGGCGGATATGTGTATTGGCAACCAACGTCGCGGTATATGGAAGGCATTAATTGAATAGGGCTCGAAGTCCAAGTGGAAAAAAATGGCACAAATGTTATAAGGCAAGAGATTTTTCCACTACAGGTTGAGCTTGGAAAGTTCTAATACAATGATATCTGAAAAAAGGAAAGAAAGTAAGTAGATGGAAGGTAAAGTGACAAAATGTCGGAAAAAGCGAAAGAGTAAGAAACATGAGGGAGTAAAGTCTCAAGAAAGACGACGGGCAAAGCACGGGACTATTTGGATATAAATTTGAAGGTAGGCGTGTGAGAGGGATGAGTGTGGTAGTATGGAACGGAATTGCACGGTTAAAAGAATATTTCAAGAACCTCGGGCGATACTACGGGTAACAAGAGGGGAAAGGTGCTCGAAGAAGGAAGAAACCCAAGGAGGGTTAAGGATGAAAGTAGGAAAGGTATGCTAATCGGTTGGTCGGAGGAAGAGGAGAGCATTTAGAAGTAAAGCCGGGAAATCTTTAACTATGGGGGTAGAAGGATACTTTAATGAGTTGGCGGTAGGAAACCGATTACTCGTCAAGGAAAGAACGAGGATGGAGGGAGTGTAAATTGTAAGAATCCCGCGTCAAGAGAAAGAAGTCGCAGGACATTCGGAAAACTTGGATGTGCAGCTACCACACAAACGCGTAGTTAAGAAAAATTATGAATAAGTGAGATAAATGGGCGAAAGGACTAGCAGTGGATGGAAAGGTATGGAAATATTGATGAGAATGATGATATAGACATAAATGGAAGAAGAACTCAAGATAAGAAGGATTCCAGATGTTATACCCCATTTAAACGGGTTAAATTAGAGTACAACATATTGGAGATTCCTATTTTTTGCTTTATTTTAGGAGTCGCCACCTAATTGATTTTAAGGTGAATTAGGACACCTAATTATTAACTAAGGTAAAGCTAACTAAACCTCCGTTAATGAATGCGCTTAATTTTAATTCTAGGTAAGGGTTCTAATTATCCTAAAGGAAGGGTTAGGCATCTGCAGGATCCGTTAACTAAGGTTCTACTGCCAAACTTAGGTTAATTAATTAAGATTAAAAATAGTGCTTAAATTTTAAGAAAATAGCTTACTAAGGCTCAAAGGAAAATAATATTAGCTAAAGTAAAACTTAAAGAAAATAACAACTTATGAAAAGAACTTTAAAGGCTAATAAGACTTATAAAGGGTATTAAGATTTTAAAGAAAGAATATAATGATGCTATAATATTTCATAAATGTTGCTCGAGCTTTTAAAATGCTATTTAAAGTAAAGCTTATACCAAATATAATAATCTTGCATGAAAGGAAGTTTCAAATGCCATTTAAGATAAAACTTATAAATATTGCTAAAGTTTTGAATAATAATGCCATTTAAACTAAAGTTTACAAAATACAATGGCTTGCATATAAATGGAAACCTTTTTAAAAGAAAGCTTAGCGAGTTTAAAAATTTGGAATAAAATTATATTGTATGAATATAGTGATGTAGAAAATCTAGACTTATTAAATAAGATGCAAAAGGGTAATGAGTTTTCTTCCTCTAATTTATTTAGTCGTATTCGGTTAAAATAAGTATAGTTGATAAATCTTGAAGAAATTATTTATAAAAGTTCTTGAACTTATATTTGAGTATTAGTGGCGTTTTGAAATCTTAAGATATTAAGAATAGAATATGATTCCATTAACTCAAAATACATAGTTACGCTATTCACAAATTAATTGTCCTAAATAAATAAAATAAGTATTAGATGCTATAACTAGCCTTGACATAAATAAAAAAAAATGACGCTTATGGAATTAATGTTAATATCTCTCGCCCCATTATACTAAAGCTAAACCCACTAATTTACTAAAATTCATCTAAGTTAAGAGAAAAAAAAAATAAAACAAGATAAGATGTTAGTCATACGAAACAAATGAAAATACACAACAATAAAATAAGGAAGAGAGAGAAAGAAAAAATTAAATGGATCTGACCCATTTTAAGGCCCCATCTGCTGGAACTGTTCACGTTATTGGGCTTAGTTATATTGCTGTTGCGGACAGAGCTGGACACGAGAAGATTTCGTTGGGCTTTTAGCCCAACACCGAATGCGGAAGACGAACGAGTCCCTCAGACTCATATGCGATGGTCATGCAAAAGAAAGATAAGGAAAGGATTAGTATACACTCAACGAACAAGGTAAGACATGTGAAACATGAACTTAAAATAGATCAATAGATGATGTATATAGTTACGTGTATATTTCAAAAATGAAATGGAGACAGGGTTGCACAAAAAAATGTCCAAATGCATCGCAATAATACGGCAACATGGTTAGTAGACTAATTATACACCCGCTGGGCCAAACTAACGAGCATTTACTAAGGTCAAGAGTTAGTATTTCAAAATATACGTGATTTGACCAACTACTATACTAAATAGGTATGAAGAGCAGTCCTACTGACGCCCTATCAAGTAGCAATTGGATCAAATGAAATAAAATAAAAGAGATGGTCGAACATTTTTTCGGCTTAGGACTTATCCTAACGATCAGATAGTGAATAGAATTCGAGAACAACTCAAAACATGATTGCAAATATCTTATTACACATATTGTTAACCCTAAAGTAAACTACATCAGGCTATACAGTGTACTAGCAAAATCCACAACTTAGAATGGGCAGATTCCATTTTTACTACAGCAGCCTGTTTGTTTATTCTATTAAGTGTGGCAAATGTTTCAAAGAAACAGTGATTGAATGAAGTGTAATAGCAATCAAGTAGCATCAATTTCCTTAAAGTGCAACAACATTTTGGCTCAAGATGCAGCATCTTGCTTGCCTGAAAATGTAGCTCTCACTTGCAGTAAGATGCAGCAATTGCAGATCAGGTAGTAGCAGAAAATATACTCTAAAAGGTGACACCTTTAATTCTTAGAATATAGCAGTAAGCAAGTGCAAAATCTATTGGTTTAAACCAACAATTAGTTTAACAAACCCAAAGTGTAACAGCCACGTAGAAGACTTAAAGTCAAAGTATGACAACTAACTAGATATCGCAACTACAAGCAATGCAACCAGCATAGTAAAGCAGCAGCGGAATAATAGAAGTTTCATCAAGGCATTGGTAACAAAATGAGTTTCGACACCCAGCAGTTTTACCAAGATTTCAATAAGCAAATGAGCTTCAAGATGTTGCACTTGTTCCTTGTTAAAATAGAAACAACAACGATCATCGTAGTAAACATAGGATGTACCAAACAGTGAACTTAATTCTGAATTTAGGATGCAGCTTTGTGGATAGGTCCTAAGAGAACTATTTCTTTTATCCAAGTCCAAGTCACTTAATTTACTAGTCCTGCTCTAAACCTTATCGTGTCGGCATACCTTCTTCAATTGTTTAGCCAGAATCTAACATGTTATTCCTATCACAGGTAAACCATTTTAGTACATCAAACACCATAGGTCACAAGTAAACTTGAACACGACTCAAACAAGTATAGGCGCGCTTTAAATACCCATTCCAGCTTATACGTTAGTCTAAATCAGATAGCAGGGTAAGCAGATGCATAGCATGTTTACATTCGGCTGAGTAGTTACGATACACATTAGCGAGAAATAGGCATAAACAAGCAACAAGATAGCCAATCATGGGGAAACTGACCATATTAACATATCTTCATATTTTAGCAAAATGTGACATCAAACCAGTGCCATAGTAAAGAATCACGCAAAGCTCATGTTTTAGCTAATATGTAAGGATCAACCGTGTCTTTCTCGATAATGCTTGAGTCAACAAAACGATCATGATAAAATTCAGACTACTTAGTCTTACAAGCTAGGGGTTACGCATTCAAACATAATCAGCTTGGCGAAGAAGACCATTTTTTAAGTGAAACGTTTTACACTAATACTAAAGCCAACATTTCAAGCTAAGAAAAGAAAATAACTCAACATGGATGCATTAAATTAAACACACACATTCAAGCGCCCAGAATCATATGAAGAAAGGACAAGCCACAGGCGGCTGAATCTAACCTTTCATGAAAAATCCATGACTTTGTAAAGATATTTCGAACTTAGTTTAAACCAAAATGGAGACATCAATGTACTCAATTAGCCAACCAATCAATACAGAGACAAAGCTAACCATGGCAACAAATTGACAGTATGATACTGCTAATGGTAGCGACACACTAACAAGAACAACTACCAAGTAAAACTAGTCAGACTCAGACTAAACCAATCACGGAGAAGGTCAACATGAGATTACAAAAAAATACACCCAGTTTCTTATTATACTGAAACATGTTTAACCACTAAGCAAAATCGAGGCATAGACGTTTCATCTAATCCAGCATATAACATGCTTCACAAACTCCAAACTGAACTAACATAATAATATGCTGAATCATGCAGACAATAAACTAACGTTAACACATAACAATTAAGAAGATAAAAATGCAAAAGATGAAAAATAAACAGAAGGGGAATTAACGCACCTTCTTCGGGTGCAGCGAACAGGGTACAGGGGTCTCCGATTCACACTCGAACACTGCCGAATCTAGCTTGCGTATGCTCGGATTCAAAGCGATGCCAAAGGCAACGAAAACAGGGAATAATTTAGTATTTTGACTAGCTATCAAGAATATTATGGCTACTAAAAAAAACTAATATCTTCAAATTTTGGGCGGCTAAAAGAACTCTTTTTTTTTTAAGGGAATCTTAGCGATTAAAGAACCTCTTTTTAGAGAAATTTTTTGGGGCGGCTCCGAAAAACCTCCTCTTAATAGATTCAACAAGCGATTATTTATAGGACACATCTAGGTTTTTTTTTTTTTTTGGAAAGATTAGGCGGGATTTCAAATTAAACGTTAGGGGGCTTTCTGCCCTCGACCAGAAACCACAGATGAAGAGACAAAAACCATTAAAAATCGGTACTCGAAAGACGAAAAGCAGTTGATAAGAAAACAAAATTTACCTCACAAATCGACAAAAACCATTAAAACATTTTCAGATCGAAGCAGAGGAGAAAGGAAACCAACAAAAATCTCAACTCGTCAACGGTTGAAAACACTGATGAGAGAGTGCAGGGCATTAATTTGTTTCCCGAATCGGCCATGCATGGCCTGGATTTGCAAAAATACTCTGTGAATTCGCCGTTTTTGCTGATGAAGAAGAGAGAGAGACGAACGCGAAGAGAGAGAGAGGAGCGGGGGGAGGCGCGGATCTGTTAGGGTTAGGCTGATGAAAATAAGAGAATTGGGCCGGGTCGGGTGTAGTTTAAACTGGTATGGGCTGATTGTTTAAAAGGTTGGTGGACTGGATTAGTCCGAAAATGTTTATGGGCTGGCTGATTTGGGTATTAAAATGTGGGTTGGGTAATGAATTGGTCTCATACGGATTGGGCCATTGAATTAAAATATGGACTGGATGAAAGGAATAATTTGGGCTTCTGAATTTAAGTAAAAGACCTATTGTAATTAATTACATAATAACGGTGCCCAAATATTATTTAATATAAAAGTATGTAATTATTAATGCCCGGATAAGAATTATATTGCGTCGTAATAGCCATGCAATAATATTTGAAAGCCAATAGTAAATAAACACTATTATTTAATTGCGCGAGAAATAAATGCGGTGCGTGTGCATACGATGGTAAAAATCTTGAAATGATTATAATGCAAATTATAATAATCGGAACCTAATAATAATAATAATAATAACGAAAATAATAATAATAATAATAATAATAATAATAATAATAATAATAATAATAATAACGATAACAACATAATAATAATAAATATAATAATAATAATAGTAACAATAAGGATAAGAATAATAAAAATAATGACGACTAGTAGTGGAATAATGAAAGGTATGGTAAAAATCAATAATTATAGTAAAAATATAAATAATCATTTCTTAAATTGCCAAAAATACTATAAATGTAAACAAATATTTAGGGAAGAAGGACAAAATTGGGTGTCACCGGATATGTTATAAGCAAGGTCGGCAATAGAAAAACAAGGGTAAGGCATAATCAAAGACTTCATAAAGGACGTGGTGAATCTCGATGTCCCCGTTAACTTGTGTGCCGAAAAAGGATAAATAAAGCGGAACCGTACGACGATGGAACCACAGCCACAGAAGATCATAAAGGACGGTAGATAATTGCGAAGACGATGGGTACTCGAAAGTGTTGATGTATAAGAACCTCCTTAATAAAGGGATAAGGGAAAGTTCGGCATAAGGTTTCGCAATGACGGGCCGATAGCAAGCATAACGGAAAGAGGGAGTCAACTCGAAAAAGAAATCGGGGAAAGGCGACATAGCAAAGTAGTGGTAGAAGCGAGATCACGGCGATATTTAGAATTTTGGATGTAAAGATTAAGACTACGGAAAGATGAACGACTAAAAAGAATGATTGTTAGGAAAAGGATCGGCATACTAAGGATGAGAGGGAACGAGTAGGATAAGTGTTGGAAATGAAGAGCGGATCGTATAGAAGTAATATATTGTGAAGGACAAGCGATCGAGGTTAGGAATAGGGTCCCTTGTGTAAGGAAGAACGGAGTAATTATAAAATAGAGCGAGTATGGGTATGGAAAAGAAAAGGAAACACGCGAGGTACACAAGCTTAAGAAGTAGTTGTATTATGAGAAAGAAAGATGTGTCTCTCGAATACTATACTAAGACGGAATAAGTGAAGTACATAAAGGAACAAGCTGGAAAGAAGAATGTGGCTATGAGTTGCGAGTTCACCACACGACGATAAAGCGATAAAGTGAGGCTATCGTCAATAGCAAGTAAAGATATGATTATGAGTGTCTTTGAAATCAATGCTGAGTATAATACAAGGAAAAAAAAAAGTATGACGTACAAGGGGTATTAGTTAGGCATAAGACTTAGATCACGATAAGACGGATGGCGGTTAAGGGAAATGCATTTACGGTTCTTGTGAGTCGATTACGGGGAAGAGAGAAATAACTTGAGATGGAAAAGAAAAGGGGGAAGATGACGCTACCTTTGAATGCGGCTATTGAAGAATAGGGTAAGTGACACTACTTGAAGGGTACGAGACGGTTTGACATACTAGTATTCTAAGTATCCCCACGGGACGAGTTGTTAATTGGAGCGAGAGGTAAACATTGACCCATAATTAATGGTTGAGTCAAGTAAAATACATCCTTTGTTTGGATTGCTACATTGGCTATACTACTAAATTACGCTCTGCACGAGATGAGTATGTTAAGATTTCGCACATGAATTATTGCAACTATAAATTATGGGAAATAGCATGAATATGATGTAGTATGAAAAGGGGATTGAGGAAGGGATACATGAATTCAGGATTGAAGGTGAGGCAAGGGATTTGCGAATGATATAAGTAAGACCCCAAAAGGGGAGGGGGGGGGGGGAGCAAGTAAGGAAAGTATAAGTGTAGAGATTGGAACGACGAATCCTAAGATGTGACAATTACAGATCCTAAAGCAAAAAGTAAGAGTTATACGAAAATGATATAGTTGTTATCGTTATCCATTTCAGTACGGACATTAAGTGAATCGATGAAAGAAACATATTGGGCTTAAAATTGAAAGTAAGGATTGAAGATCGAAGTGTGAATTTGTTTGAAGGCACCGTAAGGTAAGACTCATAAGGAGGAAGCGAGTGAATAACAGTGAAAAGTTCCTAAACGCATTCATATATGAAGAACAGATGTGGTTCGAAGTGAAGAATTTTGTGGAAGCAAGTCAATAAGATCTAAGGGTTAATCGGTGAAGGAATAAAGTGATGGAAGGGTATCTCTCTTAGGATCAGAAAGTAATTTGTGAGGCATAAAAGGAATTAAATGGTATTCCAATGAAGGGGGCAAAGATTGACAAGATATTGGACAAAAGGAGTACATTGTTAAACATGGTTACAGAGGGAGAGGACAAAAGGAGGATGAGCAACATAGAAATCAACACAGATGCATAATTACTGTGACAAAGTGTACAATAAGAGCTTGATGTGATCTTGATGTTTACTTAAAATGTGTTGATGTTTCTTTCATGCTCTTTACGGTTGAAAATCGACAATTGAAATTGATTTACGAATTGCAGTACTTGAGATTTTAGCATTTATAGTGAAAGTGAAACAACTTGGATGAGACAAGGGTACAAGCTATTGTTTGAAGGCTGATTTCAGCCATTTTATGAGGATGAGGATGATTGTCAAACAATGGAACATAGAGCATGGATAACGATGCTTTAATAAATGAAACTAAGATTGTGACCTTATCAGTTTTCCATAAGGTAGGCTGGAAACTTAGTATTTGCGGGGCATCGCTTCTGATTTCATATGTGCATGTTAAGCTAACATATAAATATTACATTAGCTGAATTCTTACATGCACGTGTGCCGTTACTTTGCATATATTTTTGTGATTTGTAATAATTTTTTTTCGTTGTTTGGTTCGAGGGCTTGAGAAGGAAAAAGAGAAGATTTAAAGTCTTTCGGTTGAATGATTTGTGTGATGAGACCATAGAACCCTAGAGCACTCCATCGCACGGGGTTCATGGTCATTATGTGTTACACCGGAAAGTTTGGGTTACCAAGGCTGTCGATAACAAGTACGAGCTCAAGGAGAGAAGCGAGGAGTTATACAAGAATTAGGGATGAAGATTATATTATACGCGTATAAGAGTGTACATATGACATTGGAGATCGTATGGAGTAAATCGGTTAACAAGTTACATGATGATAGCCCTCGTAACCATAAGTTAAGGTGGGGCCCACATGTCGGGGATTTTATAAAGGACATATGAAGAGATATATGGGTAGTACATGCGAAGTTGAGCAAGTCCTAAGAAGGACCCATAAGCCAAAAATGAGTGTAAGCCCTCCAAAAGGACGATTTAAGAAAACGTTTCCGGGTGATCTGACTTCGAGGGGCCAAAACGGTATTATGAGTTTGGAATTTAGGAAAACTCGCAGAATGAAAGTTGTATATAATTGAAACAGATTTCCATACATAGGTCGTGGGTTCACAGACGACATCGGGATAAGGAGATACGAACGTTTTAAGGCGGAAAGGTCGGTGGGTCGAGGCCCGGCCCAGGAGCCCAAGGTCGGGCCCATTACCCACACCTTTTTAAGTAAAAGTTCAGCCTTTTTCCTCATTTTTCATACCAAAACACCCAGAAAATTCTGGAGAAAAAGAGAGAGGAGAGCCTAGAGAGAAAAACCAATTTTGACCAAAATTTGAGCCCGGTCGAAGCCCATGAAAGAGAAAAGTGTCGTACGTCGCGTTGCCTTCAATTTGAGCAAAAAATCAACCAATAAGAAGAGGGTGGACGTGGTGGATGCACACTTGAGGTAAGATTAAGGTTCCTTTTCATTGTTAACAAGTTTATTCAGAGTTTTAACGGATTAGAACGGAGAGAATAGTGTGATAAATTCGTTTGTTGGTATTGTCGGATTATGGATTTAGGTTTGAAGAGAAATTTGGATAAAAATATATGTATTTATTTTGTAGGATATTGAAGATGTTGTTATCATTGTTGTTGGTATTACTTTCGGCTTCCTTACGGAAATAAAGTTATCAATTAGTCGTATCGCAAGTTGGTTGGTTGAGAAAATGGGAAAACAGTGTGTGGGCTGTTTTATGGCATATGTTGTGTTGGAAATGATGTTATTACTATTGGTATTGTTGTTGATGTTGTTGGTTATTGAATTGGAATTTCGAGCTAGGCATATAAACAGGGGAGATCTTTGCGAAATTTCGGCGGACTATAAATGAATTTATTTGAAGGACTAAGACAAGCGTGTAATAATGAGTCTAATGATTGTGTAAATCCTCTTAAATGTAGATCTTGGGAAGCCCGAGACTTAAGTTCGAATTAGCTTAGGAAGCAGACGAGGTATGTAAAGCTTACCCTTTCTTTCTTTTGGCATGTCTTAGATGTAAGTAAGATTTGATACGAGCCTTGGGGTAACTCTATTCATAAGATCCGAGCATGTCTACGATTCTTATTCACTTCTTGATGTTAGCATTTCTAATAGAGCCGAGCTATGGTCCTTATGTCTTTTGTGTGATTGGATATTAAATGTTGCATAAAGAGTTTTTGTTCCAAAAGGATTCTATATCGAATAAGGTCCCTAACTTTCATAGACGGGCTCGGATCGCTTCGATACATTCGTAAAAGATTCTATAGCGAATAATGCCCGTAACTTTTATGGGCGGGCTCGGATTGGTTTGATACATGTCTACGATCCCTCAAATTTCTTTTTAATGCAGTCCTAATGGTATTTAGAACGGATTTAATATGACTATCGTTTGATACTCGAGCGTTGATCTGTCTACTTATCTATTGAGTCTTAAAAGATGATTTATATGCTTATGGTTTCTCACTACTCTGCTCGTGCATCTTTGTTATTACTTCTTTCAACGAGTCCGGGCAGGACACGTATTCGTGCACAACTCCCCCATTGTTCACGAGTCCCTCGCTAGAGGGCGGAGACACGTTATATGTATATATATACAATACGGTGTTATGATGTGTTATGGCGTTATGATGTGTTATGGTGTTATGATGTGTTATGGGATTATGTCGGGTTACGGAGTTATACAATCTTACGGGTATGATGTGTTATGGCGCGAACGGGGTGGCGACCATGTTCGAGGTCAGCGAGTCCCTAATGGGCGGATGTGACATGCATGATTTATGTTTCAAAAGTAAGCATTTTGGTATACCGGATATTGTACTTATTTTCTGTACTTCTTGTTCCGATTATGATCCTGTTTACTGTATTTCATGCTTTGCATACTCAGTACATATTTCGTGACCCCAAATGTGACCCGCTCTTCGGCTGCGTTTCATGCCGCGGTACAGATACTCGTTTTGGTGATCCGCCAGCTTAGTATTTCCACTCAGCTATCTTGGAGCGCTCCCTTGTTCCGGAGCCTATATTTCTGGTACAGACACTTTCGTTGTATATATATGTATATGTCTATTCAGGGGTACGGCGGGGCCCTGTCCCGTCATATGATACGAACGTTACTCTTGGGGTGTAGACATACGTGTGGGTTGTGGGTAGTTATTGTTCGGTTATGTACGTGTGATTTATGTTTTGGGCATCCCCATTCGCAGTGGCAGCCTTGTCGGCTGCGTGTATATATGTTTTTGGGATGTTGTGTATTATGATAGCCTTAAAACATGTGCGATATCATCTTTGAAAGTTGTAGTTGCGATATGTATATATAGAATTGTGACAGCTTTGGGGCGACGTTTTACTTTTCTGAATGTATAAGTTATTTGTATCTTGATTCTGGTTAATGGGTGTGTACGAGTGCCCAGCTCGGGCACTAGTCATGGCCTACGGGGTTGGGTCGTGACATTATGTTCGTTAACTTAGAGTTACTTTCAGCAACTTAATATTGCTATTTTGATCCTAAGAATTTTTACATGCATTTTTTCTCTCCGTCATGTTTATGAATTAATTTACAAGCATCTTAAATAAAAGTTGAAATATATTATTATTCAAGATGTAATCTTTGATAGCAATATGTGTAGATTTAGCAGAGACACCAAGTAGTTGAAAAAATGAAGAAATAATTTAAGACTACTTAACCTAATATGTTGATACATTGTGATAGAAAAATAAAACATCAGGTGATAATAGTTAAAACTATGCTATGAATTTACGTTGTATCAAGGCTTTCAAAATTAGTATTAGGAAATTCTCTAGATTGATATCCTAAGCCACAATTGGCGTCACAAAATTAGACTATTTTATTATGGTTTAAAATCTTCCAAACTTCCATAAATTTTTTTCGGGACCAGCGATATATTTTTATCATGCCCATCGCGATGGCGAGTTGATATTACTTTGTTGTATTCATCGGCTTGTTGCATTAACCTATTGCTAGCGTGAAAGTTTGTTTGACGATTGTGATAAATACTACTATGGAGATCATGGTTCTTTAGAATGTTATCACTCTTGAGTATAGGTATAATGACAACTTGGATTGTATAAAGCGGGTATGTTACCTTTCCTTTTATTAATTGGTGTATTGGAGATGCATAGGATAGTTTTAATTGTACCTTCACTCTTAGTTTAAGAACTCAAGATAGCAATAACAAGATGGATTATACTTCAGCTGCTTTACACTGTGGTGTCGGACAAGCACATGATTAAGGACTTGAAGTATTTTGTAATAGTTTCAACTTAGTTTCCACTTGCTGCATTTATGTGTGAATTTTTTTTTGTTAAAAAAAAATTGATTATCAAGGCAGAATTCTTCGAAGGGTATAGTTATATTCAAAGATGGTTACAAGATAAGTTACTTTCCAGGAAATAATTCTTCGCTTGGCTAATCCAAAGTCATGGAAAGGCCTCTCAAGCATGAACGTAGTTTAAACTATATATATACAATCCTTTGGCATCTTGAGTTCATCAGGTCTCATTGCTTCCTTGCCTACAAATTAAAAACTGTTTATTTATTTTTTGCAAAAAATTTCCATACGACCTTAATTAACACAAGCAGAAAAGGAGAGAGCTGAGGGAGATGTGAAATAACGACACCAAAAGGAAAAGGGCCATGAATGCCAACCTTAAACAATCACATTGGAAGACAAAAACGAGTTTGATGAGAGGCTAATACTTGAAATGGAAGTTGATAAGATGCGTCAACACATCAAGAACAATAGGTTCTTTCACATGGTGCCAACTTACTCATGCATATGCAGGTAATTAACTAATCATCCAAATAACACTTTGTTTTTACAAGGTATAGATACCATCCATTCTTTTCATAGTTAATTAGTTGGATGTCATTTTGCCAATGCGTGCGATTTGATTTATTTGTACGTGAAACTTAAAAAGTATGTGTTGTATAACTTCATTTTTACAAGGTACATATATAATTCATTTTGCTTCATAGTTTAGTTGGATGTCATTGACCAATGCGTATGTCCAATTTATTTGACACTGAAACGATGGGAAGAAGTGTTGGAATGGAGGGAAATGATCATTTGGTGCACGAACTTGTAGATGTTGAAAGATTTTCAGAATTTATCAAAAACATGTTGGTGTTTCTACTAAACTCTCCTACCCAGATTGCCTTCTATATTTCCTAATGGATTCCTTGTTCTACTGAGAGTGTCCAAACTATGGAATGATTTTCAAATTTCAAGGAAGACTAAACAGTACCTTAGCTGGGAGCATCTTTTGAAGCCATTCAAGGAAAACCAAACAGAACCTTATCTGGGATCATCTTTTTTTTTTCAAGTTCTGTGTGTATTTGTGGTTATGGATATGCCATTTTGTTTTTTGAAGACTTCCACCACGTGTATTTGAGATTTCAAATGGAATATGGTTTGAAATGACTGGGACTTGCTTGCATTAACGTCAGAAGATGTATATTTTTTCTTTGATAAGGAACGTTAGAAGATATATTTAGTCTTTGAATTCCTCTTTATTTTATACCTTATGTACATGTTGTTATGTACAATACAATGACAATCACAATGTTTTGAAAAACTTTAACTAAACTGGAAATCAAATTAACCATGTTGGGCCCGTGCTATAGTAATAATATTTAGAAGAGGGATTTTGGTGGACGAACAAGGCCGAATAGGGGCAAAAATGTAAATTTGAACCTCAACTGTGTATATACATTCTTCACCCATATTCTAGAAGAAGAAGAAGATCGACTTCTCTCGCTTTTCCTCCTCTCCTTCTACCCTCATACTTCTCCTCAATTCAGATTATAGTGCTTTGGTTCGACATCTCCCCCGGTGTTTGTGTATTTCAGAGGTACAATAAGCTGATTTCCAGCTGCCTGCCATAGCAATTGTCATCTTTGGGTAGGGAAGGATACATGACTTACCGCTTCTTGCTGCCTGCTCAGTTTAGGTGATCTACACAGTTTTTAGGTGAGGTCTTTTCCTGATTTCCCCTTTGTTTTTCTATCTTTTCTGATTATCAGTTTTATTTATTAGATTTGAAATTGTGCTGAGTTTTAATTTGAAGAATGTTCTTTTCTGTCACACCCTTAATCCGATAGGGTGTGATGGGCACCCGACCCTTACTTAGGGCCGAGCGAACCCTTTGACTATCATAACACTCGTAGTCATATTGGGCCCTTAATCAGATCATAGATGCATAATGAAAATTTTCGAAAAACGAACATACTTTATATCTTTTTCAAATCAAGCAAAACTTGCAACCGTACAAAATCTGTAATATCTTGTATAACAATACAACGGCTTATAGAGCCGCCCACTTGGTGACATCTTATACACACGACTGCATGTATGAGAAGTCTCTAACATGACTCGGATATCATAACACGTACAAACTCGACTCGGCGGCACTCCGGAGGAAGTGGAGCTTGTCAATCCAGTTTCGAACGTCTTCCACTAATGTCTTACTCGTCGGGTGTACACGCGGCATGAAACGCCCCCGAAGAAAGGAGGTCGGTACGGAATATGTGCGGTATGTAAAGCATGGAATACGGAAACGAGATCATGCGAAATGAAGAGTACGGAAAATGGGCATACTAGTGAGGAATACCGAAGTACATGTATACGCGTAATACAAATAGTGCATAAGAGTCTGATCGGATATAATAATCAGAATGCTCAAAATGCTTAGCTTTCTTTTGAAAACATTTCTGTCTCATATGTATATAAAATAGAACATATCACAGTAGCTGACATTAACCGATGTGGGATTCGCCTAAACCAGTGCAGAATGTGCCTCGCCACTAGGTTTGCCCCACCATTGGGTTTGCCCCACCATGGGGTTTGCCCCGCGAAGCTCCTAGAAACTAACAAATCATATTTCAGAATACATGTATATGTCGTATCATCCATTAAACAAAATCGTCATTTCTATCTGGGTTGAGTCTCATATTACCGTATCTGAACATTTTAATCATCGGGTCATCCATTATCAA
>NC_081348.1:4999197-5031186 GCF_029784015.1 Lycium ferocissimum
GGATACTGTTACTTTGAAAAAATCGTAGATCCCGGTTAAAAGGTATATATTTTTTGAACCGTTAACCAACGCCTTCCAACGGTTAACCAAAAAAATTTTAAAGGGAAAAAAAAAAATTAAAAAACCGGGCAAAGAGATGTTATGGGCCAAGCTTGTTATCCATAAAACCCCGATGTCTTAACTTACCGCAACCGGACGGTTCCCCCTTTGGCGAGCCCCAACGATCGAAAGTTTTTAAAAACCTTAACCTTAGCCAATAACATGTTTTTTTTTTTTTTTTTTTTTTTTTTTTTTTTTTTTTTGCTTAATTACGTATTTTTACACATAAATTAAGACATTAGTTTATTAGTTTGTATATATATAAGTTTTATATATATCCAAGTTATAAGTATTAAGAAACTCAAGATTGTATATTTTTAACTTAAGCATATTTATATATGTTATGTTATGTTACTATATATATATATTACTTAAGTTATGTTATGTTTATATATATATATAACTTAAGTATATTTATAGCAAAAAATAGATTTTCTAAAGAATCAGTTTTCGTTACAAATTTGTAGTGATCATCCTAATGCTTTTTGGGAGAGAAAAAAAATATATTGTTACTCTTCCATATGAAGAAATTTTTTCAGAAGGAAATATCCCTACTAAAGCAAGACCATGTCAAATGAATTCTGAATATTTAGAATTATGTAAAAATGAGATTTCTTCTCTTTTACAAAAGGGTCTTGTAAGATCTTCAAAATCTCCATGGTCATGCACAACTTTTTATGTTAATAAACATGCTGAACCGGAACGTGGAGTTCCTAGAGTGGTTATTAATTATAAACCTCTTAATAAGGTTTTGAAATGGATTCGATATCCGATTCCTAATAAAAAGGATTTATTGGATCGTCTCCATAATGCTATTATATTTTCTAAATTTGATTTAAAATTTGGATATTGGCAAATTCAAATTGCCGAAGCAGATAAATACAAGACTGCTTTTAATGTCCCTATTGGGCAATTCGAATGGAATGTTATGCCATTTGGGTTAAAAAATGCCCCTTTAGAATTTCAAAAATTATGAATGATATTTTTATGCATTATAGTAACTTTATCATTGTTTATATCGATGATATCTTAGTATTTTCAAATACTATAGAAACGCATTTTAAACATCTTGATATATTCAAGCAAATCATTATACAAAATGGATTGGTTATATCCAAGCATAAAATGTCTCTTTTTCAAATAAAAGTTCGTTTTTTAGGTCATAATATTGAAAAAGGAAAAATTGTTCCTATTAATAGAAGTATTGAATTTGCTTCTAAATTCCCTGATATTATTACTGATAAAACTCAACTTCAAAGATTTCTTGGAAGCTTAAATTATATTTCACCATTTTATAAAAAATTGGCAAAAGATACATCTATTTTATATGATAGATTAAAAAAGATTTCAAAGCCTTGGACTGATGATCATACTCAAGCAGTTCACAAAATCAAGGAAAGAGTTAATAATCTTCCTTCTCTTACTCTTGTCAATCCTAGTTGGCAAAAAACTATTGAAACAAATGACTCTGATATTGGATATGGAGGAATCTTGAAATAATATTCTCCAGATGATAAACAAGAATATTTGGTACAATTTTATTCTGGTAAATGGAATAATAGCCAGAAAACTTATGCAACTATTGCCAAGGAAATCCTTGCTATAGTTAAATGTGTTCTTAAATTTCAATGAGATTTATATAATCAAAAGTTTTTAATAAAAACTGATTGCCAAGCAGACAAGTTTATGTGTAATAAAGATTGTAAGCATGATGTTTCTACACAAATATTTGCAAGATGGCAAGCTTTATTAGCTCCATTTGATTTTGAAATACATTATAAAAAAGGGTCAGCTAGTAGTCTCCCTGATTTTCTCACAAGAGACTATTTGAGTTTATAACTCTGAATTGTTTAAATGCACGATGAGACCACAGTTGCAATCCCTCTCTAATAGAGGAAGGGAAGGACGAGGAACTAATAAAGGAGCAGGCCGAGGCCCTGTTCTTGCCCAAATGGGTAACAAAAGGCTAATAGCCCATAATATTGCAGGATCTTCCAGTAATACTAAGGAAGAAATTATATATCAACAATATCTGAATTTTATAAAATCCCAGAAGCAGAAGGATAATATGCTACCTTCATATTCCAGTGCCCTCACCGATGATGACCATGAGGACACCGATTCATATGAACAAAATGACAACAAAGAGTTAATAATTCTCATAGAGAATGAAGACCTCCAATGGAGAGATAAACCTTGGCAAATAATGCAAAGGTATTTGGATGAAGCGTCATACGCTACAATTACTTATAAATACCATATGAATTATGAGTTGGTTCTTTCATCTTTAGGATCAGCATAATTTCAACATTTCTACCCTGCTAATAGCAAAAAAGTTTATAACTTTTCCAAAATCATTATAAAAAATATTTTCTCTCCAAATGAATGGGGATTAAGTATTTTAAAGGAAAGGGATTATATCTATCCTGATAAAAAAATTCCAGTTAAATTTAATTATTAGGATTATGTGGAAGGCTTTAATAAAGTCATTTTATATGAGAATCCTAATAAGAAACATTCATGGTTTATAAACATATGTGCCAACGTTTATAAATAAGGCATTCCAAATTGGTTTTGTCAATGGTGGATCTATTACGGTCCAACTGTGAAAATTTTACCAGAACCTTTTAAAAATTTATATACTAAATGGGTTGAAGTTTCTCCAAAAATTATAGATTTGGAAACTAATACTATGTTCTTTGAAGGAATTGCCAATATATATTTCTTCATAGAATTTTTTATCCCTTGGATCATGAAATGGGTTGTAGAAGTGGGTAATACCCCACAAAATATACCTTGTCTCAACAGGATTTTTTATACAAAATTCTGGAAGAAATTAATACAAAAATCTGCTGATGGAACTATTCCTGGGCAAGAGTTGATAGACCAAATTGAGGCTACTATAGCCAGTTATAGAGACTCAATTAATTCCAGACAAAGGAAAATTCCCGACCTTCTAGCACATTGCCAGAAGGATCCAGATGAAAAAAAGAGTTATATCCAAAGATGAAATAGCAGCCTACATGGAGGAATTCAAGAAAGATTTAATAAAAAAACCTAGACATTGAGATTCCTTCAGATATATCTATGGCATCAGTTGATAATATCACAGATAATGAAAATGATAATGCAGACAATGATGCAAATGAAACACAAACATGGCTAGCAGGCGAATCTCAAGAGCCTGATAATAATGAGGATTTTACACAATTCATAGCTCAATTCAAAAGCCAACAGGAAGCATCTTCCAACTCCGCAAAAGACAGAGGCAAAACAAAGATGAAGTGATAGGTGGGCTCCACACCAAAGTGGAATGAAGACTTTGCTTTCATAAAGCAACAACTTTAATTAAAGTTTTTGTAATAATTGTGCTTTTTAAAAAAGATAGCATCTTTTGCTTTTTATCTTTACTTTTTTGGCCAGAAGAGTTTGTCAGCCTTTTTTAGTTTGTTTGTTTTTGTTTTGATCCATTATAAAAGGATCATTGAAGTAAGGTAGAAGGCAGGTTTGGATAGAACCCCTTCTCTCTACTTGTAAAAATATTATCTCTATATAATAAAAAAGTTTGTTGTTTACTATATCTTCATCGCTGCTGAGCACAATTTCTATCCATTAGGTAATTTTTGTTTTATTTTGATTTAAATTTTAATTTACATATTTATATTTAGCCTAGATGACAGGCTAAAAATCTTGTGTTGGACTATATCACACTAGAATACTAGGTATTATTGTGAAAGTGCTTTAATTAGCTAGGATTCACTAAAGATGATACTGAGGCCAGGCAGAGAATAATCCAGGCGTACTATTCAAATTCAGGCGGTGGTCTTGTTCATGTGCCCGGTGAGCCGAGGTGGCGTTAGGTATAACTCTCATTTTCAAGAACCCTAAGATTTTCATTTGATGAAGAATCCTCCGATTTGTCAGACTCAAAACCTGAATCTTCTGGTTCTGAATTTAATAAAAGTTTGTCTAACGATTCTTTTAGGTCGTCATCAATATCAATGCTCTTAATTTTTTTCCTTGACTTTACAATTTTTGTAATAATGACCAACTCTGCCACATTTATAATAGGCTTTTGGATTTTTGGATTTAACATAATCCTTTCTCTTCTTGAACTCTTTTTTCCGTCTTGCTTTCTTTTGCAAGCGTTTCTCTTTCCATGTTTGGAAATCTTTCTTATTTGTCTTGTGCCTATGAGGCACTGGGCTATGGAATATCCATACCAAATTGTCCACAGAATTCTCCTAATTGTCGTCTTTCATTCAGACCATGTCTCTTAATATGCTGATTTAGCTTGATCTCATTGCATAAAACTAAACCTTCCTGCATACATGTTCCTATTAACTTATCATAAGTGTATCCATCATAATTGATGCTAGCTTCTCTTTTTCTAAGAGCTTTTCTAACCCTTTCTGCAAAAAAGGCGTGTAATCCATCTATAAATTTGGATTTCCAATGAGTGTCATTGTACTCAGGTAATTCCATAAATTGACAAAGAAATACATCCTTATACCACCTAAATAAGGTAAGGGTTTTACATCTTAAATTCTGAAGCATGGTCCTAGTGGTTTCATTATTATCCGACCATCTTCCTGAAAAATGCTCTATAATATTAATAACTAATGAATAAACAACATTTGGAACTACAACTGATTCTTGAGTTCCTTGCTCCCGTTTTATAGCATTCAGGATATTAGCACGCTGTTCTTGGGTTAAATAATTATCCCACAAACCTTTTAATTGGCCGGTAAAACCAGCAATAATCATATCTGTAATATTTTGCTCATTATTCTTATTAGCCTTACAAATTGTACTGTTACACCTCGAAAAATTTTCCGTTAAAGCACAGTGAATAGACTAACGAAGAGCACAAATTGTACGGTATTTCAATGAGTAAGGAATGACATTTGATGGCCCTAATTAAGATTTCAAAGACATTTGAGGTAAGAGGAGAAAGTTTGCCAAGAGAAGGCAAGGCATACGATATGTATCAGAAAGGATTTACGAGTAACAAGTTAACGATGACTTAATGATGTTTTGGAGAAGAGTTATAATGTCCCTTAGATTGTTAATGAGGTGATAAACAAGTGTCAAGAAGGTTCCATAAAGATTGGAGATCAAACGAGTCAACGAGAATGAGTTCGGAAGAACTGGGCATTCTACGGCCCAACATACGGGCCGTATAATCGTATGGCCGACAAATCACCGGACCAAATCTACGGCCAGACATACGGTCAGTATAATTTATACGGACCGTATGTTGGTCCGTAGAAATTGGTCGGGACAGAATTGTGTATTATTAATAAGGGACCAAGTTCTTTTTCCTTTCACACCCCTTCTCTCTAGAACATTTCTCCCCGTTTCTCCCATAAGAATTCAAGAGATATTAGTGATCAACTTCATCAAACTAAGTGAATCAAGTGTAAGAAACCCATTAAAGTTCATCCAAGACAAGGAATCCAAGTGAAGGTGAAACTAGGATTTTGCTCAAGTGAAGTGTTTCCACCCAAGGTTCATTCCTACACCATCTAAGGTAAGTTTTATGGTATTTCCATATTTTTTAAGGTATTGAAAAGTTGAAACACTTGGATTGTAAGAGGATATAGAAAATAGGTCATGAATGTGGGAATAGGGTCATTTTTGAGTAATAGCTGGATTGAGTCACGATTCTTGATGTGTTGTGATTATGGTTATGTTATAAATGATGTTAAGAACATGGGATCGACATTGTATATGAATGAATGTAATCGTGTGCTATGACCATGGATATGGATGATTGGAAGTGAATTGAGAAGTAAGGATAACGTAGGTGAATAAAGACTATTGTTATGATGTTGTGAATGTTATTATTGATGTTTGGGAGTTGATATATGATATGGAGAAAGTCGTATAAATAAAGGAGATGCTGTCTAATTTTCTCTAGCTTTAGTCATGTATGCTAAGCTATCGATTTTCTAATGATAGTATAACTCTAATGAAGGTAAAACGTGAGCATCGTTTATAAGTGGTAGAATAGTTGAACAGAAAGGTATGTAAGGCTAACCCTTCTTTCATAAGGCATGGTTCCTTGGCCAAATATCTATTCTTCTATGAGCCTATGATGTCCTCTAAATGATTCGATCTCTAAAAGCTACCAAGCTCATGATTCTCGAGATGTTACGATTGTACTAAATTCTTTATATGATGAGTAATCCTCTAGGGATAGATGTAATGAACGACGATAGTAATGATGCTAAAGATGCCCATGAGCTTTTATGTATATGTGCCTATGTATGGCTACTATGAAACCCCGAGCTTATATGGCCGGTAGAATAAACACACACACACACACACACACACACACACATATATATATATATATATATATATATATATATATATATATATATATATATATATATTACGCGCGCACCACTGCAGGTTGGTACGGATAGCCCTGAGCCTCTGGTGGTGCCAGTATGTATACTCACCGAGCCTCGCTATGGCCGGGTATGTAAAACACCGAACCTTCATGGTCGGTTATGTTATGTAAATGCTATGTATATGATATGGATATGAATACGAATATGCTATGAATACGGAAATGCTATGAATATGAATATGTAAATGAATACGAGTATGAATGGAAATATGACTACGAATACGAATATGAATATGGAATGTAAACGAGTTCGGATACGGATATGGATGTATGTACACAATCATGCATTAGAAATAGAAAGTCTCTATGAAAAGCAAGTAAGTGTTTATGACGATGGTTCTACTGCCTCCCATCTTATGCTATTTCTTATGTTGCTTATTATGCTTCTATAATAATGTCGATCATGCTTTACATACCGCACATTCTTCGTACCGACGTCCTTTTGTTTGTGGACGCGCGTCACGCCCGCAGGTGGCCGGGAGACAGTGCTTGATCCATAGCCTTATTACTCGTGGACTACATCATGAGCTCCATTTCATTCGAGCTACAACTTTTGGTATTTATTCTTTTGTGTACATATTTACGGGCATACGGGTCCCGTCCCGCCTATATGATACGACATACTCTCCCCAGAGGCTCGTAGACACGTGTATATGGTTAGATGTATTTGGCCTTGTCGGCCTATATTTTGGATATCATTTGTTAGCCTCGTCGGCTTATGTACATTATTGTGGGCATAGTTGTCGATGATGATATAAATGAATTGTTGCCCAATGGAATTAGTATGAATAATGGATGAAAAATATGATTTAGCTATATGGCTCACCTAGATGTATATGAGAAAGTATGATAAGAGGTGCCCGGGTGGGTTAGCACCGGGTGCCCGTCGCGGCCCTCCGTTTGGGTCGTGACATGTACTATACATCAACATTCTATGTATGATACAATAAATCTGTCTTTCAATATAACCATCTATGTTCCACTCATAGATCTCTTTACCACTATAACTGTTGGTAATAACATGCTCATGCTCCTCTAATAAGATATCTTGAGGAGTAGGTCTAGGATAATAATACATCTTTTGCACAGGTTTATCAGCATAATATTCATCAATTTTATTAATATCTGCTGCTACTTTGACCTTGAGAGATAAAAACCACTGAAGAAACAATTACAATTGATAGTGACCATGCCACTTTTAGATTATTGTCTGAAAGTGATTTAGCTACTTATAGGGAAACCCATAGATTTATGCATATTGGGTTAGTACAGGTTGCATTCAACGGTAGGAACCAAAATTGGAAAAAATCCGTCATAGGGACTGTCCAAACCAATTTGGCCTATGGCCCTCTATATTTTAATGCTTATCCTAATTTGCAGGATGATAATTCTTTAAATGCTTTAATATTACGTGTTAAATTACATGGTTATGATTATATGCCTAGAACTGAAGTTATATGTATTTGTTATTGTAACGACCCCGTTGGTCGTTTTGGCATTTTACGGTATTTTCCCAAAAATACCCTTCTCATAGCTTGGAAATGATACTCTTGACTTGCGGGGATAGGTGGTACGGTTATATAATTGACGTGTAATTTTTAGAATATATTTATGTAATATGTGTGAATAGTTTATTTATAGAAATATTATTTGCACACGTATAAAGTATAAGTTGGTGATTAAAGTATTTGACTAAGTGGGCCAATTTCATATAGCAAATTGAGAATTGAGAATAAGTGGCTTTGGGTTATATTTTAATAGTAAGCAAATGGGTCCAGCCCATCCCTCACGTAAGGGTGGCCTTGTATTGGGATCATAAGTACTTTAGGTCTTATATTTGATAAGGGGAGAATTTTAACTCTAGAGAGTGAAACTTGCGGTAATAAATTGGAGGAGTCAAGTTGCTTGAGATTTATTACCTTGTTCAAGAAGGGGAATAAAAAAGGGCATTTCCAGGAACTAATTTAAAAAAAACAATGGAGGAAACGGTGGCAGCATTTCCTTGGGGGTTAAACGAACGGAGTCATTTTGAACTTACATCGTCAAATTACAAATTGGAAAGTACCATTTATCTTCAGTTAAGGTACTTATGTATTTTTTTATAGAATTATTATTACTTGGTTTGGATAGAGCACTTGACATTATTATATTAACATTGTTGGGTGGAATTCAATCTTTATCCTAATGGGCTTGTACCTCTGTTGGTGTTTGGTATTTATGGGCTAGGAGGCAAAAATTAGTGGGTCAATCATGGTGTAATGATGAGCTAATAGTAGGGCAAAATGATAGGATGGGTGTATGGTTGGTTTCTTCATTTTTCTACCTGGAAATTACAGTAGATGTAGTTTAGGTAGTTGTAGCTTCATTTATCTTTGTATACGGAAGCAAATGGTTTTGTAGTAAACATTTACTTCAATATGTTAGCATGGTTTCATTTTTTTTGGAGGAGTAATTGACGTGCTGGTGATTTTGGTCTTACCTTGGAGAACTATTTGGTGTTTAAGCTTTATTCATTCTTTTATTGTTTGATGAAAAATGAAATTCTCTTATGATTATCATGTTGTCATTTCATTTTGGCACATTGGGTTTATGTAATGGAATAAAAGGGGTATTGGGTTATACAAATACCTTCAAATTCATGGTATTTGAGTTGTGGAAAGTAAGATTTCAATCCAAAGATAAGATTTTGGGGTAAAGGAAGATTTTAAGCTATAGTCTTGAGAAATGATTTGAGATTCCATTTATGGATGAAATTGACTATTTTTTTTGATATATGACCCTTAGATTACGGGTGAAATGATTTTTTTAATAAAATTTCAATTTTGCCCTTGTGGGCCCGATTTCCCTCTTTTACTTAGGTGATTTTGATTCGAACGAATGTATAGCAATATGGGTATTGTTGTTTTTCATTTCTAACTTAGAATTCGATAATGGCTAGACTTTGAGTACTTGGAGGCTCTTCGGAAGGGCAAGGCTCAGATTTGATTGTTGGAGACTTTGCTGTTCGGCCTTCCAGGTAGGTTACGGTTTACCTTATGGTGAGACTTCGATTAGCGAAGCGTATGTTTAGATGATATTGTCGGAGAATGCATGTAAGCCTTCGGGTACGAAGTTGGGATAGATATTGTCATAGGCTGGGCCTTGTAGTATGATTTGGGGCTAGCCACCCCGTTATGTTGTTGACTCATCTTGATCTATTTACTTGTTGGTTCGTTGACACGTTGAGACATTGGTAATTGTGGCTAGTGGTATATCATGGATTTGATATTGCGGTACATACTCGTTCGATACTGAGACGATAATAGTGACTCATTGTGGCTTATTGTGTAGTCTTACCGTTGATATTACTTATGTGCCATGTGTGGTACTATTTCGGATTACATTGGTTGTTGATATCACATTTCATCATATTCATACGCATTTTATTGATAATTTGACATATGCATGGTTCTGGTACTGATGATATTACGAGAGAGAGTGTAGCCTCCGAGGTTTCTGCCAGAGAGCATAAAAGAGAGATGAGTGTTCGTTGCCCGAGGTTTCTTGCCGGGAATGATGGAGTGTCCGATGCCCGATGTCTTTGCCGGGATTGTGAGAGTGTGCTCGTGATTCGAGGTCATATTTCGGAGCGAGTGGTACATGGATTTCGCGGGTCCCCTATAGGTCATGATCACCGAGACGTGGAGTCATTCTGTCCGGGACATGTTGTACAAAGTTGCATATGCATTGCATTCATCCTACATACATTATTACATTGCATTGTATCTCGGTTTCTGTTGATTATTGTGATACTACGTGATGCCTTTGGTTCGGATTGCTATACCGAGACTTGGCACGGTTGGGTTTAGATCTTGCGACATATGTGTGATGACTTGTACCGTGGATGTGGCTTATTGTTGACTTATACTTGTTGGTTTATGTGTTTATTTTGCTTTGTTGTCTTTATATGCGTTAGCTAGTCTTAATCGTCCTATGATACCTACCAAAGACTTGTTGTTTGTACTAAACTGCACTTGCTGCATTCTTTTATGAATGCAAAGTATCAGGTGGGATCGACGTCTACCCCTTGTGGCTGAAAATTTGGGGTTGCTGGTACGAGTCTTATTGGGGTGACCACGTGGACGCTTCGCTACCCGGAGGCTCCTCTTTATTTATGACTTACTTGATATTCTGAGACATATTGAGACTATTGATGTATCGTTGTCATTCAGACTTGTAGTAGTTAGTTAGTTGCTCTTGTGTGACTAGACCAGATACTGGGGTGTATTTCTATTGTTTCCGCTTCCTTATATTATTATCGTGAGACTTTCGTTATTCTATTTTCTTCCGCTTATTTATTATCTATTCATGTGTTTATGAAATCTTAGGTTAAGAGTTCGCCTACCGAGGTGGGAAAGGTAGGTGCCCTCATGACTTAGTGAAATTGGGTCATGACAGTTATAGGATATATTTTAAACCTTTATATACAGTGAATCCTATGTGTAAAATCATGGATTTCAAAAATGAAACTATTTTGATAGAAACTAATTTTGGCAAATCCAAAGTTGTTACTCGAAGACCCATCAAATGGGATGAAATTGATTTTCCCAAAGAATGGGTCATAGAGGGAACAACTCCTCCACAAACTAATATTAATACTGATATTTCTGAAATTGAGCAAGCCCCAGATGGGACTATTAAATTGAGGTTTTCTAAACGTCAATCTTTATTAGATAAAGCTGAAAGTCATAGCATCAGCACCAGATCTAGACTACCTAGATCGAATTCTTCGTGTCATTCTTATATTTCGCCAGTTGATTATATTGTAAAGTCTCTATTTAGAGCTTCTACTTCTCAACTTAGAAAAACTGATGATAATAGAATCAATAGTCTTAAAATTGATCTAACATAATATTTTTACAGGTATTCAGGACACGGAATTAACCGCGTCTGATATGGATTTTGATGGTATTTAATGGATCAATTCCATAAAATTGATTATAGTCGGGGATCACCCGCAAGAAAAAAAAATTAGTAATGAATTTTATATGTCCAGATGGGAACCATTTAGAAAATGGTTTTTTGCAAATTTTAATAAAAACAAAACAACAGTTTTTCAATAAGATTTTTATAAAGATATTTCCCAAGCCAATAAGATTATATCTTTTGTTCCTTGGTTTATGGCAAAATATGTTGGAAATTATATTTCTGTCTTGGAACGTGAATACAAATTAACTAATGGAGAAATCATTAATACAGTATTTCCTCCACAACAGTCTTTTCAAATTGGTAAGGATGATAAGATCCTTCATTTTGCAGCTTTTTCAAAATTATTTGAAAATGATTACAAGTTACTGCTAGGCATATTAATAATATGCTAAATCAATAAAATTATGCTAATATTTACATGAATATCTTAGGTGAACAAATTCTTTCACTTCATGATAGAATTGACAAACTATTTTCTCACATAGAAAAATTACATGATTCTACCCTTAATAAGGGAAAAAAGCAGAAAGTTGTTGCTACTCAAAGTATACAGCCTCCACCTAAAATTAAAGATTTTAAATTAAAACCTTTTTCAGAATTAGAGCAAAATGCTTGATGAAAAATTCAAAGGTTTACACATCCGTCCTTTAATAGAAGAGGAGTATAAATTTCTTGTTTTAAAAAATTGACTTGTTGATGTTTATTCATCAACCTATCTTTGATTTCAATTCATCAACCTATCTTTGATTTCATTCAAAATCCTTGAAAAAGGTTTAGTTATAAACTGAAATTCAATTGTTTTCCCCTCAAAGGTTCCTATAATACCTTGAGTATCCCTTTTTTGGATAGGAAGTATATTTTGAAAAAATGGGGTTCCCAAAATTATGTGATTGGAAATATCTTTTACCAATACAAAACTTTCTAGTATACAGGCTTTATCTTGGCAAATATAAGCTTTTGGTAATTTAAAAATAATTCCCATTTTCTGCCCATTAGCATATCGAAAACTATGAGTAGTTTTATGAAAATATTTTGAAGGGATTAAACCTTCTTGAATTCAATTTAGATCAGCTCCACTATCAACTAGAGCAGTAAATTCTCTTTTAAAATTATAATCAATTAAAAGAGTAACTTTTATAAAAAAAACTTTTGGAAAGTAATAATTTCTAGAGTTTTTAGAAATTCTCCTTCTTTACTGGTACTTCCGTCCACAGATGTATCTTCTATGGTGTTATCTACTGGAATTTCCATGACTTGTTTTCCTCTCTTGCTCTCAATTCTAGAAATCCTCTCATCTAAAAACATATATGTTATGTTATGTTTGTATATTTATAATTTATATATATAATATATATTATATATATTATAACATATATATAATATATAAATATATATGTTTAAGTTATATATATTTCTTAAGTTTATATATTTAGTATTTACTAACAAGTAACAACTTATGAGTATTATAAAATTCATTACTTTCTATTTTGTAACTTAAGTATATGTATATTATAAGTATGTTCTAAGTATATTGTAGGTATATGTTTAAGTTATATGTATTACTTAAATTTTATATTTACTAATAATTCATGAGTATTATAAAATTCAAGATTGTATATTTATAAATATATATAGTTATAAGTTTTTATTTTTTAATTTAAGTAAATATATGTTATAAGTATATTCTAAGTATATTGTAGGTCTTTTCTTAACTTAATATAAGTAAGAATATGAACACAAGTAAATAGAAGAAAGCTCAATGGGCCATAATTTTTATTTATTAACGGATAACATTTTTTTGCAAGTTGTAATTTTTTTTTAACTGGCAAATAATACATGAGTCGCAAGTAAGTAGTACAAGAATAAAATTACATTGTAAGCACTATTTCGCTAATTTCATCTATATTATATTCATCCATTGGGATATCTTTCATGTCTTCAAATTGGTCTGCTTCACTTGCTATTAAAAGTTCAATCTCTTCCTGTTATATCCCGTATTTTGTACATTGGGACATCCGAGCTAACCATGATAAGTTAAGGACAAGACTATTCCGGGATACGAGGTAGAGACTTTTAACCTTCGATATTGTTTTAAGGCATAAGTTTGCTTATGATTTATTGGTATGGATTATTAAGGAAAATTTGGGGTTAAAAGTTAATTTAGGAAAGTTATTAATTCATGAACAAAAAGGCCATGTGGCTGTGTGATATATGTGGGCCGTGGTACACATGGATGAATTACATATGTGTATATTAGATGACAAACAAGACTTATATTCATCATCTTCACCCCTTAGAAGCTTAGAGAAACTTGGAGAAAAAGAGAGGAGAGCATTCGGCCATAGCTAGCAAAAATTGAGGTCCAAAAATAGTGATCAAAAAAATATTTTCTTCTATCAATTCAACCAATTGGAAGGTCCTTATTAACGTGGAGTAGTTGTTGGAGTCAACAAACCATTTGTTTGTGCCATTTACAACCCTAGCCAACTTGTGGAGTTAAGTGGAAAAGGTAAGGTTAATCTTCTTTTTCATATGTTATGGATGGTTTGTGTATGTTGTAGTATGTAGAAATGAATGAAAATCATGAAAGTTGTGTGTTGGGGGTGGTGGCCGAATATGGGCCATTTGATATG
Source organism: Lycium ferocissimum (assembly GCF_029784015.1). NCBI lineage: Eukaryota > Viridiplantae > Streptophyta > Magnoliopsida > Solanales > Solanaceae > Lycium > Lycium ferocissimum. Next base: position 5,013,319 of record NC_081348.1, read on the forward strand.
GCAAAGAATGAACTAATTTTATGTAGTATTTTGGTTGTTGTTGTTATGGATTCTATGATGAAAATGAGAGTTTAATGATTCTAGTTGAAGTTGTAATTGTTGTGGGCTGTTTTAGAAGCCAACGTGATTTTAATGTAGTTCTTGTATTTATGTGAATGACATTGTTAACGTGTGGATTGTTGGTGTAATTCATGAATTTGGAAGAGAGGAAGGTGTTGTTGTTGTTGTTCTCGGGTTTGGGGAGGTTTCGGGTGAAGTTGTATATTGGTTGGGTTGTTTTGAATATTGTGCGGATTATTTGAAGTGTTCTTGAATCTTGTTTGAGTGGCTTCGGATTAGTACTTGAACACGTGAGCGTTGATGTTGGCTTGAACGTATGTAGTTGAATTGAATGTAAATGGAATATTGTCGAATTATGTAGAAAAGAGTTACTAACGTTAGAATGTATTTTGGATTAATTATTGATGTTGTTAGTATGGTTGTTGGTATTGTTGTTGATGATTTGGCCGAGTTGAATTCTCGGGGTTGTTGAATTTATAGGGGAAATGCTGCCCAAATTTCTGTAGGTTAAGTGCTAGCTTGGAATTGAATTCCTAAGTGCCTATAGCTAATGTTTGGTATCTATGATGTTGTTGTAGATCTTGGGAAGCCCGAGACTTAGGTTTGGATTAGCCTAGGAAGCGGACGAGGTATGTAAAGCCTAACCTTTCTTTCTTTTGGCATGTCTTAGTTGTAAGTAAGCTATGATACGAGCTCCTGGTAACTCTATTCTTACGATCCGAGCATGTTCACGATTCTTATTCACTTCTTGACTTTCGCATTCTTAATATGGTCGAACTATGGTCCTTAAGTCTTTTGTATGATTGGATAATAAATGTTGCATAAAGAATTTTGTTCTTAAAGGATTCGTATCTACACGAACGACCGTAGCTTTCATGACGGGCTCGATCGCTTCGAAACGTTCGTGGAAGATTTTATAACGAATAATATCTCCAACTTTCATAGGCGGGCTCGATTGGTTGAACATCGGTCCGTGGGCCCCCGAGACTTTTCTATGTTTGGTTCTAACGACTTTCCGAAAGAACTTAATGTGACTATCGTCTTAACCCTCGAGCATCGATTACTTACTTATCTATTGAGTCTATAATGATGATTTTTATGCATATGGTCACTCACGACTCTGCTCGTGCATATGGTTGATATATCTTTCGCCGAGTCCCGGGCCGGTTATGTTATCGTGCGCACTATGCTATATTCCGGAGTATGATGTGTTACGAAGTTCGAGTCCTCGTTGTAGGGCCGGGTTCCGTATATATTCTGGTGTTATGATGTGTATGGCGTTATGATGTGTTATGTGATATGCCGGGTTACGGAGATATGAAATCTTCTGGAGTATGATGTGTTATGGCGCCAAATGACGAGGTGGCGACCATGTTCCCTGAGCCCTATGCATGATTTGTGTTTCGAAACTTAATATTTTGGTATTTTGCATAATGTACTTATTTTCATCGTACTTCTTGTTCCGGTTATGTTCCCGTTCGTATTTCATGCTTTGCATACTCGCAGACATATTCCGTATCGACCCCTTTCTTCGGGGTCGCGTTTCATGCCCGCAGTCACAGTACGCTCACTTTGGTGATCCGCCAGCTTAGGACACCTACTCTGCTATCTTAGAGTGCTCCTTTGTTCCGGAGCCTATATTTTGGTACAAACTCTTCCGTTGTATATGCATATGTTTATTCAGGGGTACGGCGGGGCCCTGTCCCGTCATATGATTCCGTTGTTACTTTTAGATGTCTGTAGACATATATGTGGGTTGGGTATATTCTTTTGTTCGTTCGTGTTCGTATGATTTGTGTTTTGGGCGGTCCCATTCGCCGTGGCGACCTTGTCGGCTTGCGTTTGTATATATTTTGGACGTCGTGCTTTATGATAGCCTTGCCGGCTTCGTGATATCTATTTGTACATACGACAGTTGAGACGACGTATGGCCTTTGTATATGTATATGCTATTTGTATGCTGATTCTGGTTATTGGGTTTGTACGAGTGTCCAGCTCGAGCACTAGTCACGGCCTACGGGGTTGGGTCGTGACACTTCCTCTTCGCCTTGCCTCGCCTCTAGCCTTTGCTTGTGCCGCTCCAATCGAATCTAATCACGAATGCAAAAGCTAAATCTGGTTAGGAGTATCTATGGTCTCCAATTTGTTGTCTTCCTTGGCTAAATGCACTTTTCGAGGCCACGGTTGATATTTGAACATTAAGTATATCCCGAGCCATTCTTACAAGTACCGGATAATTTGCCTTGTATTTCTTCCACAATTCTAAGATGTCCACTTCGGGCACAGTCATTTGCACCAATGGCTGCAACAAATAAAAGTTAAATTCATCAAAGTTTGCAGTAGTTTGAGTAGTAGAAGAAGACATTCTCCAAAAAACACCTAAACTCGACATGCCTTTTCCTTTATTTTGAGAAGTAGAAGTAATAGGTAGTGGAGCAACGGGAGTAACACTTTCGTCCGGCTTAGAATAATATTCAAAAACTTTTTTAAGCTCAATTTCTATGGCTCTCTTGGCCTAATATTGTGATGGTTCCTCGGCGGTAATTTCTAAATATTCATAAATTTGTCTAACCAATTGACTGGTATAAGAAGTTCTAAGACAAGGATTTAATATAGAATCCAATATGAATAAAGTTGGTATGGTAAAATAATACTTCTTAAATTTTTCCCTCATATAATGAATAACCGCTTGATAACCCAGTTTTGACTTATACTCAAATAAAACTCTAGCTATTTCGGTCAAGTATGTTGAAATTCCGGTAACCGTGGGATAAAATTGTCTAGAAAAAACAAGAGTAGCATTATAAAAATGTCCTAAAATTTCATTACATTCCAAAACGTCTTCCCAATCACTATCAAATAACCACTCCGAAACCTCTTTATTGTGATTGTTGTGAGTATTTTGTATGGCAATCCTATATTCATATGCTTGTTGTAATATAATGTAAGTGTAGTTCCACCTAGTATCAACTTCAACTTGAATTTTCCTAGGTCTAAGACCAAGCCTAAGGAGGAGTATGCCGGGCTTCGACCCATAGGCCGAGAACCACCTGACTTAGCGGTTACTCTGAACATCATATACCGTAACTCAAAGGACACCTGCAAGCAGAAAAGGCCCAACATAGAAATGTCTGATAATCCAACATATATGTACAATTGCGAACCGACAAGGTCGCTACAACCTCACGAGTATCATAAAGCCGGCAAGGCTATCAGAAAAATATCAAGAACCCAAAACAAGGCCGACAGGGCCGTACATAATATGTACATACCCCACTATGTCTTTGAGCCTCTAAGAGTGTACATATGAACATATATTACATAAGCGGAAAAGTACCAAAAGTAGTAAGTCCAGAGTAGTGGCACTTGCTGACACCGCTGAGCTGGAAAATCCTACTGCGGTCGCTCCTCAATAACCCTGTCAGAGCCTGTAACACGAAATACAGCTTCCCGTGCAATGGGACATCAGTACAGATAGAAGTACTGAGTATGTAAGGCTGGAAGAAATAACATAAGTGGGACGGGAATATAAATAGAGTAAAGGTAACCTGTCAGCTGAGAACATACAGTATGCCATGCATGAATCTTAAAAATCATATATAAGTAAGAACATATGTGTATATGTATATCATATAAGTATTAGTCTTTAGCGGAACGTGCACCGATCCATATATGTTAATGCTTATAACGTACGGCCCGATCCATAAATATAATATGTTAGTGCCGAGGAACGTACGGCCCGATCCATAAATATAATATGTTAGTGCCGAGGAACGTACGGCCCGATCCATAAATATAATATGTTAGTGCCGAGGAACGTACGGCTCGATCCATAAATATAATATGTTAGTGCCGAGGAATGTACGGCCCGATCCATAAATATGATATGTTAGTGCCGAGGAACGTACGACCCCATCCATAAATATAATATGTTAGTGCCGAGGAACGTACGGCCCGATCTATAAATATGATATGTTAGTGCTGAGGAACGTACGGCCCGATCCATAAATATCATATATTATATGCATATAAATAATGTAAGTAGCATGCAAGAGAGCCTAATAAAAACCACTACTCAGTCGGAGTGACATAAGGTCGGTGACTTCCGAATAAATTATGGAAGTTCGTATCGATTCCAAAGAAATAACTTGACGATGATAAACATGATAATATGCCAAGAATCAATCAAATAACTAAGACATTAAGATTTGGACATACAAAGTATAGGAGTGGAGCGAATTTTCTATGGAACGCTCATGTTCATATTCTAGTTGGATTCGTGCCAAAGAAAGAGGGAAACGAACACCTTACATACCTTATCCGTCAAGCCACCACTTAAAGGATCCGTTACTTCGGTGTTTGCCCTTCACCCGAACCTATATATCGAGAAATACATATCTAATCATACTTTCATCATATTTTCATCAATTTATAAGCACTAATTATTGAAGTCTAATTTGGGTTACGAAAATTTGGGCAGCATTTCCCCTATATTCTTTACCTCCTCCAAATAGCAAGAGAACTCCCACACAATACCAACAACATCAACAAAAATATCATCAAGATTCTACAAGATAACAATGCACAATTCCATCCAAACTTTCTTCAAACCTCAATCCATAAGCCAACAACATCAACACAACAAACTATAACTTTTATTCTCTTAAATATTCCTAAATCAACGTTAATTAAGAGAGAGATTCAATGATTCATACCTTATCTTTACTAAAGTAGTAAGATCTTCAATATTTAATTTGTACCCAAGCCCTTTCCAACGCAAAACAAAATTATAATCGCGACTAGTACTCCGTTACTTGAAATTACTCAAAATCCTCACTTTTATGATGTATATATGCTCTCTTATGCTTGCTGAATTTTCTGGAATATTTGGGAAATTATTATGACAAAAAAGAAGGGTTTTAACCCTTATATGGTGTGCTAAAGTCGGTGACACTGTAGAACTGTAGCAGCACTGTAGCAGCGTGTTTCTGCTCTGTCAACCTAACTTATAACGTCCATAATTCTCTACTTCAATGTCCTTTCGACAAGCGGTTTGTTGCGTTGGAAACTAGATTCGACGAAATTCACTTTAGGCTTTTGAAATACCTTAAAACTCCTAATATACTAGGAGATATAACCCCTCCAAAGTTGACTAAAAATCTGCCCAAAATTCTGCCAACGTTTTTTCCAAATTTTTTTCGACAAATTTATTTTCTTCGATTTGCTTGGTCCCGAAACCTTTAGGCACTTGCTTGACACTTGTTAAGAGTATTCATTAATCTTATAAGGGTTCCATAACCTCTTCGAGCTTACTTTAATTTACTTACGTCGCAAACGACGTGAAATGTTTTTCGAGGTGTAACATTCCTCCCCCCTTACGAACATTCGTCCTCGAATGTTAAGCTCTTAGGGATTTATACGAAGATTTTGCCAGAGTTTCCTCTGTAATTGTACTACTACCATCCCGTCATAACAACCTAAAATATGCAATGCCTCACAGGGCTACAACATCAATACCTATATTGGCCACACACGACCAAGAAATCATTCAAAGGAGCATCACATACCTGAGGATAATGGTGTCTCTGGCTGGAGCTCTTTTGGGAGTGGAAACAAATGTGGGTACCTGGACTTCATATCTTCCTCAGCTTCCCAAGTCATCTCTTCCCTATTATTGTTTCTCCACATGACTTTAACTGAGGCTACGGCTTTGGTTCTGAGTCTCCGAACCCGCCTATCTAGAATAGCAATGAGTACTTCTTCATAGGACAATTTCTCAGTAACTTGGACATCTTCTACAGGCACAATTCTGGGAGGATCTCCCACGTACTTACGAAGCATTGACACATGAGAAACTGGGTGGACTGACTCTAAATCCAAGGGCAAATCTTACTCATAAGCTACTTGGCCTACCTTGAGCACAATTTTGTAGGGCCCGATTTTACTAGGGACTAAGCTTTCCCTTCTTGCCAAATCTCATTACACCTTTCATCGGCGATGCTTTCAGGAATACCCAATCGTTAACTTGGAATTCCAAGCCTCGTTGACGATTGTCTGCATAAGGTTTTTGTAACTTTGGGCTATTAATAATCAATCTTGAATAAGCTTAATGTTCTGCTCCACTTGTTGGATCAAGTCTGGGCCAATTAGCTTTGTTTCCCCTACTTCAAACCATCCAATTGGGGATCTACATTTCCTCCCGTATAGAGCTTCATATGGGGCCATTTGAATACTAGAGTGGTAACTATTGTTGTACGCAAACTCAATAAGTGGCAAATGACCAATCTAATTACCTCCAAAATCTAGCACATATGCCCTTAACATATTTTCAAGGGCCTGAATAGTGCGCTCGGCTTGCCCATCAGTCTGTGGATGAAACGCTGTGCTTAGTCTTATCTGAGTCCCCAGACTTTCTTAAAAAGACTTCCAAAAATTAGCTATAAATTGTGCTCCTCTATCAGTGATAATGGATACTGGAACACCATGAAGTCGTACGATCTCCTTAATATACAACTTTGCATGATTACAAAATAAACTCATGAACATGGAACTAAGATAAAATCCTACTTAATCATAATTTCTTTTCAATATGCGTATGCTTCCCTCCTTAAGTCCTTGGATCGCTTATACCGGTGACTAATTGAGACTTAAATTAGTGACTAATTAAGACTTAAATTAACCTTCAGTCTCCTTCGGCTTCTTATCGTCGTCCTTCCACCATTCTATTAGCCATTTCACCATGGCGATTGTTTGTATGGTTCTATGTCATACACTCTCACAATTGATATAACTAACAGCTTGGAATTTCACGACTTACGAGGTACTCCCTAACCTCAGGCAGTACTGATGTCTTGCTATCCATAGGCACACTATCTTCCTTTCCTTTGGAGATTAATGAACTTCTTATAAATATTCCTCTTTCAAAGCTTTCATTTCTTCTAGTGCTTTTTTTGTAGTCCCGATTGTCCCTTATACTTATCCCTAGTCACCTGCGGCCTTCCTCACTCCTTCTGCTACCCTCTTGGAATACTTTACTGCATATCTAAATGTTCCTAAATTTCTTCAGCGCGAGTGATCCGAGTCATGGTCCGGAATACAATGTATCGCGTTGACAAAACTTATCCTCTTTGGTTCGCTAAACCTTCATCATTTGTTATGCCTCATTTTTCACATTTGTCTCATAATGTACTTGCATTGAGTCCATTCTCATTTTTCCTTAGCGCATTCTTGATATATTGGTTCATCTCGAATTTTTGGCTCCTGACTAGTACATTTCCCCCTTTTGAACTTGGGAATATTGTAGCTCAACTTAGAACTGAATTTGTTCTTCCCTCCTTTTTAAAGGATATTCTCATATACTCGTAACCTTCGAGTATTAACCGCCTTTAGTAGTCATCCGGCTGACTTTAGTGGCCGTTTAACTCCTCTATTTCATATAATGCCGGAGTTCCTTTCATCGCATAGTTTAACTTATTTTCCCTTCTTTTTTTTTTCTAGTCGAGTTCTTGTATCACATCAAAATGCTTATACACATCGGATACGATTTGAATGCCTTCCTTATTGTCTGTTCACTTCTACCTTTTATGACTAGTAATCCTCTAGGCTAATGAATTAATGGGGACATCGAAATTCATTAGGCCCCTTATGGAGTGTCCGACTATACCACGCTCCTTTAGCCCTAGTTTTTCTCCACAACTATCTTCTTAATATCCTTGAAATTCTCTTTGCTCTGGGTCCTCAATTCCGATTTATGTCTATACTTTACCATTAAAAGTTGATATTCCACACCATCCATTTCTACGACTCGTCCTTTCATTAGCTTAGCTCATTTTGTCCCGTAATTTTTTTTAACTACTTGTTTGCATCACGATTAGGCATCATAGTCCTTCTAGTGTTCTCGGTTTTTATCATGAAATCCTCACAAAGTACACTTTTTTCTTTCTCCTTGCGTCGAGTCCTCATCTTCCCTCGACATTTTTCATAAAATCTGATTATGCCCTTTCAGATTATATCTATGTCCATCGTTATTACTTCAAACCTGTTTATCAAGATCTGTTTTGGAATCTTCGCATTCGTCTTTTATTCCATATTGCCATACTTTATTCTTCCTGCTTACTTATTTTCGAGATTCATCCGAATGGTTCCTTGCTACTATCGTCATCCTAAGTTTTTCGTTCAGAAGCTTAACTTAATCCTTTTTAGCAACATACCTCTTGTCACACCCTAATTTTCGTTAGGGCGTGATGGGCACCCGACCCTTACCTAGGGCCGAGCGAACCCTCTGACTCTCGTGGCACTCATAATCATATTGGGCCCTCATAGCATAACATGAGTACATAATGAAAGCTTTTCGGAAACAACCTGCTTTTCATCCCTTTCAAATCAAGTAAGACCTGGGGTCGTATAAGACCCGTAGAATAATGCATCACAATACATCGGCTTATGGAGCCGCTTACAAAACTGACATATTACATACACGATACTGTCTGCAAAGTCTCTAACATGGAACATGAAACCATATCATAATGCTCTGACTCGGCAAAGACTCAGAGAAATTGGAGCTCGCCAATCCCGCCGGAACATCTTCTGCTAATATCTTCAACTCATGCAGGTGTACCTGCGGCATGAACGCAGTGTCCACAAGAAGGACGTCGTACGAGCAACGCATCGAGTATGTAAGGCATGAGTAACAACATATAGAAGGATGCAAAGCATGAATAGTAACAAGACGAAAACATAGAGCATTTCATGAGATAAAGAGTAATCTGCACATCTGAGTGCCCTTTTAGGCGAAACCTTTCTTGTCTAGTGCTGCGGAACGTGCAGCCCGATCCATATATATATATATATATATATATTATATTGCTGCGGAACGTGCAGCCCGATCCCTATAATATATTGTTAACGCGCGGCCCCGATCCATATATATGTAATAAAAGAGTAACTTGTACATCCGAGTGCCTTTTAGGCGGAACCATGTATGCTTAGTGCGCGGAACGTGCGGCCCGATCCATATATATATATATATATATATATATATATATATATATATATATATATAGATATGCGGAACGTGCAACCCAATCTATATAATATATTGCTGCGGAACGTGCAACCCGATCCATAACCACATATCCCGCGTCCGGGCATCCCGCGTCCCGGACGGTATCATGTCATATTATACCAACTGATCAGGTGGTTACGCGTATATAACGCTCTCGCCTTTTCCCATATTCCCCATATACATATACATATATCATATTCATATATCATATTCATATATCACATAAGTAGCATGCATGAGAGCCCAAGAAAAGTCATGTATCTATCGGAGTGACGTATGGTCGATAGCCTCCGATTGTATTATGGAATAATCATGGTCGCTTTGTCTCACCTTGAAGGAACGATTATTATAAGGTGAGACTATCAATGAAGAATAGCTTCACGAGGAAACATAAAATAGGATCATAAGGCATCAATTCATATACTTTAGAATCTTTAAAAATAGTCATCATTCATGAATAAAATTGAGAAATCAAGAAATCGCTCAACATTCTCATATCGTCATCGAAAACATAAACTTGGGACCTTTAAACATGGAATCATCATCATCATATTCATCGTAGGAAAATATTCTCATTTTTGACATCATCGTTGTCATTGTAAAACATATCCATCGTTGTTGTCATGGAAGCTTACGGAGTCATAAACCTCCGTTTTGGAAAGATACAGACATTTCAGAATTCTTTCAAGAATAGGTCGTTAGAACCAACAAAGGAAAGTCGCGGGGCCCACGGACGAGCGTCAACCCGATCCGGGCCCGCCTATGAAGTTAAAGATTATTACTCGTTATGAAACCTTCTACGATGGTTTCGAAGCGATCCGAGCCCATCCGTGAAAGTTACGGCGTTCGTAGTTTCGGACTCGTTTAGGAACAAAATTCTTTTGAAAACAAAACTTTCGAAAACAACAAAGTTATGGAAGCATTTATGAAATCGTCATCTAAGAATCATGCATTTGAAAGAAAGGGACGAGCCTTAACATACCTTGGCCGCTCCCTAGGCTAATCCAAACTTATGCCTTGGCTTCTCACGATCTACAATCACGACATTAGATATCAACCATTAGCCATAAGCACTTAAGAATCCGATTTCAAACTAACACTTTGTCTACGGAAATTTGGGCAGCATTTCCCCTATAAATCCATCAACCCCGAGAATTCAACTCGGCCAAAACAATCATCAACGACAACCATACCAACCATCATATAAACAACATCAACAATTTATTCCAAACGCATTCTAACATTGGTGATTCTTCTCTACACAATTCGACAATATTTCATTTATATTCAAATAAACTACATATGATCAATTCAATACCAATGCTCTCAAGTTCAAATACCAATCCGCAACCATTCAAGTATGATTTAAGAACATTCCAAGCAACCTATACAATATTCAAAACAACCCAAACCATAGGCCATTCCACCCGAAACCTTCCAACTTATATTAAGAATACCAATAACACATTTTCTTCTTCCAAATTCATAAACTATATCAACAATTCCATACGTTAGCATTATCATTTCCATCAACACAAGAAATCACATTACAACCATATTAGCTTCCAAAACAGCCCACACGATTTACAACTCCATTTAAACCATTACACCTTCATTTTATATTATAGAATTCATCACAACAACAACTAGAATACTAACTAACATTAATTCATTTTTTTCCTACACCATGGCACCCACTCACGGCCACACACACCACACACAACATTCCATGATTTTCATCCATTTCCATACGCTACAACACATCCAAAACATCCATGAAACATATAAAGGAGGATTGAATCTTACCTTCCACTTAACTTCTTCCTCGGCTAGAATTGGCGAAGCGCGACAACAAGCAGTTTTCTTGTTCCAACAACTACTCCACGTCGATGAGGGCCTTCCAATTAGTAGAGAAACAAGGAGAAAAGAATTTTCCATCATCAAAGTTTAGGGGTCGTGTTCGGCCGGCTCTTTCATAACCGACCCTCTCTCCCCTTTTTTTTCATCTTTCTTGAACTTTCTTGGCTTTACAAAATAATGAATATGTCTCATATCTTCATCACTTATATATATATATATATATATATAAACATGGGCACATGGCCGGTCATGTGCCCCCTTTTTCTTTTCTTTCTTTTTTTTTTTTTCTCCACTTATCTCAAATTTTCTAGATTTTTCTTCAAGTCTCAAAAGATGAATTTGTAGTCTTGTTAGTCATTCCATGCATGTGCATATATATAGCTTCACCAAATATGTAATGTACACATGTGCCATCTTATGGCATGAAAATATTAGCCAACCATGGATGGGGCCCACTTTCCACTATACATGGCCACTTTGGCTTTTCATGGCTATTTCATGAAATAAATTTCAAATTCCAAGTTTGCCCTTACTTTTCCTTGTTCCAATCTTACCCTTAACACTCCATTCCAATAAAAATGAATTTGCAACTTATGCGTTCTTAACAAAACCGAAAAAAATGACCTTGTTCTTAACTTTCCGCCATTAACTCGGAATATCCAAATGTACAAAATGCGAGGTATAACACCTCTGCTTACACTTCTCCTTTTCTCAGGGCACCCTAATCTCCTTACTCTTGTATACTCATTCTTTCTTCTTTTCCCTGATGCTATTGCGTCACGATCATCCAACTCTAACTTTTAGAGAAAATAATGTCAACTTGCCCTGTAGCACTTGCCATTTGGACTTCAATACCTTGTTTAATCAGTATCTTTAACACATCACAATCTCAATTAGCAGGGCACGCATATGATTTAACATAACCACTCATAAGGTATCCTGCATATCTTTTACTAACACCTTACTCATAAAGTATCCCCAACACTATTTGAACTCGTCCTAATCCTGTAGCTGTAATACGCCTTCTCTCTCTTTTGCAACGCCGCCTTTGCTTTATCTCTTGCAATCATCTAGAATTTCCAACCATTTCACACACTTCTAATTTCCCTCAGGCTATTCTAGTTCTCATACTTCCCTTATGTCTACGTTTGTAGGACTTTTTTACCACACTTCCTAAGCCCTTGATTATGGTTTTCTGGCAATATAGGCGTAATAATTGATCTCCACTCAAAGACCTACTCTCTTTCCCTTTTTATTCATAAGCCAACCAAGTGACCTTGATCACCTTCGTCTGATAGTTCAAGTTACCTTTACTAATAAATATCACATCTATTTTGCTGTGTGGCTCTTTTTATCACATGACTTAGAAAATAACAAGTTAAAGCTCTGATGGATCCCAAGTAAAATTCTGTAATGCATCTCCCTCTAGGTTAGAAAAGATCCCTTACTCTCCTAACTGAGCAAATGCTGTCTTAGCCTTTGGAACTCCTAATAATAACCATCAATCAACACACATGACTGCTTTCCTTTACATTCCCAATTTCAAGATCCCTAGTGGTGGTGAAAACATGTTAACTTCGATTACTTATAAATACTTTGGTTATTGGTCCCTTATAATTCCCGCTCGTCACTATCAAGTAATAGCCTGCAAGAATTGCACACACATAAAGATTTCAATAAAGACTCATATACCTGTAGTCGACATCCGAGCTTGATGCGGGGGCTATAAAGTGAAGTATCCTCCTCATCGTCCTTCCGCCATCTACTAGTCTGGCCCTCCTTATCTCCCCCATCCGAGTCCGAAAGGACCGTACATAATATGTACATACCCCGCTATGTCTATGAGCCTCTAAGAGTGTATATATGAACATATATTACATAAGCAAAAAAGTACCAAAAGTAGCAAGTCCGGAGTAGTGGCACTTGTTGACACCGCTGAGCTGGAAAATCCTAATGCGGTCGCTCCTCAATAACCCTGTTAGAGCCTGCAGCACGAAATACAGCATCCCGTGCAATGGGAAGTCAGTACAGATAAAAGTACTGAGTATGTAAAGCTAGAAACAATAACATAAGTGGGACAAAAATATAAATAGAGTAAAGGTAACATGTCAGTTGAGAACATACAGTATGCCATGCATGAATCTTAAAAATCATATATAAATAAGCACATATGTGTATATGTATATCATATAAGTATTAGTGCTGCGGAACATGTAGCCCGATACATATATGTTAGTGCCGAGGAACGTATGACCCGATCCATAAATATGATATGTTAGTGATGAGGAACGTACGGCCCGATCCATAAATATGATATGTTAGTGACGAGGAACGTAGGGCCCAATCCATAAATATAATATGTTAGTGCCGAGGAACGTACGGCCTGATCCATAAATATTATATGTTAGTGCCAAGGAACGTACAGCCCAATCCATAAATATGATATGTTAGTGCCGAGGAACGTACGGCCCGATCCATAAATATCATATATTATATGCATATACATAATGTAAGTAGCATGCAAGAGAGCTTAATAAAAGCCACTACTCAGTCAGAGTGACATAAGGTCGGTGACTTCCGAATAAATTATGGAAGTTCGTATCGATTCCAAAGAAATAACTTAATGATGATAAACATGATAATATGCCAAGAATCAATCAACTAACTAAGACATTAAGATTTGGAAATACAAAGTATAGGAGTGGAGCGAATTTGCTATGGAAAGCTCATGTTCATATTCTAGTTGGATTCGTGCCAAAGAAAGAGGGAAACGAACACCTTACATACCTTATCCGTCAAGCCACCACTTAAAGAATCTGTTACTTCGGTGTTTGACCTTCACCCGAACCTATATATCGATAAATACATATTTAATCATATTTTCATCCTATTTTCATCAACTTATAAGCACTAATTATTGAAGACTAATTTGGGTTACGAAAATTTGGGTAGCATTTTCCCTATATTCTTTACCTCCTCCAAATACCAAAACAACTCCCACACAATACTAACAACATCAACAATAATATCATTAATATTCTACAAGATCAATATGCACAATTCCATCCAAACTTTCTTCAAACCTCAATCCATAAGCCAACAACATCAACACAACAAACTATAATTTTTATTCTCGTAAATATTCCTAAATCAACGTTAATAAAGAGAGAGATTCAATGATTCATACCTTATCTTTACTAAAGTAGCAAGATCTTCAATATTTAATTTGTACCCAAGCCCTTTCCAATGCAAAACAAAATTATAATCGCGACTAGTACTCCGTTGCTTGAAATTACTCAAAATCCTCACTTTTATGATGTATATATGCTCTCTTATGCTTGCTGAATTTTCTGGAATATTGGGAAATTATTATGACAAAAAAGAGGGGTTTTAACCCTTATATGGTGTGCTAAAGTCGGTGGCAGAGGCAAGTGATGTGACAACGCCTTGTAGCGTGATAACGTTTCTAACTCTCATCAACCTAATTTATAACGTTCATAATTCTCTACTCCAATGTCCTATCGACAAGCGGGTTTGTTGCGTTGGAAACTAGACTCGACGAACTTCACTTTAGGCTTTTGAAATACCTTAAAACTCCTAATATACTAGGAGATATACCCCTCCAAATTTGACTAAAAATCTGCCCAAAATTCTGCCAACTTTTTTTCCAAATTTTTTTCGACAAATTTATTTTCTTCGATTTGCTTGGTCCTGGAACCTTTAGGCACTTGCTTGACACTTGTTAAGAGTATTCATTAACCTTGTAAGGGTTCCATGACCTCTCTGAGCTTACTTTAATTTACTTACGATGCAAACGACGCGAAATTTTTTCGAGATGTAACAAAGACTCTCACATTGATTTTTAAAATCTCTCATTTTAGCCTTACTTCAATTACACAAAAGAAAAGCAACTGCATCTCTAATCTTTTGAATAGGATCATCAAATAAGGAAAAAACATCTTTAACAATCAAGTTTAAAATATGACAACTACATCTCACATGAAAAATATCCGCTAGTAGAGGTTTTAATCCCCTTTTATAAGGCCAACTGCTCTTGTGTTGTTAGTAGCATTATCTAAAGCAATACAAAGTGTTTTTTTTGTAAATTTAAAAAAATTCATAACAGTTGTCATTCCCTCCGCTAAAAATTTACTGACATGACGACCCTTCCCTTCATCATATAAATAACCTATAATTCTTTTTTGCATGACCCAATTATTATCTATCCAATGACATGTAATAGCAAAAAATTCTAACTTAAGACCAATATCGGTGGTAAGAGAAACATTACAATTTAAAGATTTAAGTGCATGGCGCAAATAAAATCTATATTTTTTTATAAAAATCTATATTTTTTTATATAAATCTATATTTTTCTATATAAATCAATAATATCCGCTCTACAAGTACTTCTAGGAATATCCTGAAACATCGGATTATAACTACGTTGAATATAAGTAACAAAACCCGGCCCCGAAGGAAAGGAAAATGGTTAGCAATCATAAGCTACCATTTTAGCTATCTCTACACGGTCTTTCTTTTTGTTGTAACTAAAAGTTTTTTCAGTATGTAGGTCTATTGTTCATTGAGTACCCCTTATGGAACCCGTTCCCTCTACCCAAACGTCCTTATGTATAGTCAATAAATGAGTCCATAGTGAACCCATCCCCCATCCTTACTGTTCCTACACTTGAATTGAAATATTCTTTGACATAAATACATGTGACTATTTCTTTCTCCTTATCTCTAATCATAAAATTCCAAACTTTAGAGGTTGACGTATGAATTTTTGTCGCTTTTTGTTATGTTTGTGATTGTTGTGCTTGTTGTGTATCACTATCTCCTATCGGATTTTCCGGTGATTGTGTTTCATCATCAATGTCATCATCATCAACAACTTCATTATAGGTTGGGCCAAATCGGTGTTCTAATGCTTCATGATCTAAAATTAAAATATTTTGAGTAATGTCAACTTGATCTATCATATACACTTCTGTTTCTAGCACAAATGTTCCCTCCATATTTCTCCTCCCCCCACTACTACTGCCTCTTCTAACTCTCTTAGACATAATTAAATCGCAACCAAATAAATCGCAAGAAAATAAATTGCAAGAAAATAAATTGTGAAAATTTAATTGCGAAAATTAAAAATAGAGTTGGAACGAAGGTATCAAATTGCTGAAATAAATTCCACAAAAATAAATGTTGAATTGAAGGCGGCTACACTTGCAAATCCACCAACTCCACCAACACTTTATTTTTGTAAAATTGCAAAATATAAAATAGCTACTAATTGAGAATTTGGGAAAACATATAATTTTAAAGTAGCTAATAATTGAGAGAGTTTGAGATTTGAGAAGAGAAAATTGGTGTGGATGAAATTAAAATGGAGAGGGATTTATATAGGAGTGGGAAAGGGGTTAAAGTATTAAAAATAACAGTTTGGGGGGTTGGGGGTGGAGGGGGCCGAAAATGAGATTTTAAAATAAATTTGGACCATTGGGCAACAGCCCAATTAAGCATGTTATCCGGGCCAGTTATAACCGGTAACCGATATACCGGTTTAGCAGTTGAAAACCATAGTATACCAGGCCTGTTACGGTTTATATTTTCTTGAACCGTTAATCGGTTAACCAAAACCGGCCAGTTGGCTGACCGGTTAACCGGTCAAATTTAAAAAAAAAAAAAAAAAAAATCTAGGCAAATGAGACATTATTGGGCCATTGCCCAACGGTCCAAATTTATTAGGCCAAAAATCTCTCCTCCACCCCTCAACCCCCCAAACTTTTATTTTTAACACTTTAACCCCTTTGCCACTCCTATATAAATCCCTCTTCATTTTATTTTCATCCACACCAATTTTCACTTCTCAAATCCCAAATTCTATCAATTATTAGCTATTTTATATTTTGCAACTATACAAAAACAAAGTGTTGGTGGAGTTGGTGGATTTGCAAGTCTAGCCACCTTCAATTCAACTTTTGTTTTGGCGGAATTTATTCCAGCAATTTGGTACCTTCGTTCCAACTCTATTTTTAATTTTCGCAATTTATTTTCTTGCAATTTATTCTCTTGCGATTTAATTATGTCTAAGAGAGTTAGAAGAGGCAGTAGTAGTGGAGGGAGGAGAAATATGAGAAACATTTGTGCGAGAAACGGGCGTATATGATAGGTCAAGTTGACATTACTCAAAATAATCCAATTTTAGATCATGAAGCATCAGAACAACATTTGGCCCAACCTATAATGAAGTTGTTGATGATGATGACATTGATAACAAAACACAATCACCTGAAAATCACAGCCCATTGTAGTATAGTGGTAAGTATTCCCGCCTGTCACGCGGGTGACCCGAGTTCAATCCCCGGCAACGGCGCCAAAATTTGATACGCTCAAATTACACCTATTAATGGTATAACGCGGACGTTGTCAAATATAGTAACCCAATAAGTTTGGGGTCGAATCCCACAGGGAATATGGTGTGAAAAGGTTACTAAAGTCATAGGATGCTTAATTTAGGTCTAATGTCTTAATCCGATGACTTGGGTAAAAGTTGGTTGTTTCGGACCAATGGCTAACTAATTGCTTTGAAGTGTAATTTAGGATAAAAGAAACCAAGGTTGTGTCCCCTTTAGATGAGGTGTATGATCATGGGTATTGATCTCGATATACTTCTAATGAATTGCTCTATGAATGCACTTGACCTCTATGTGAATCTCTACTATTTCCCAATAAATAAAGATTATTTCTTTCTATAATTTTTCCAAATTTGAGAAAGTGATATGAAGAACGGTTAACTATGCCAATTAAATTCTTCTTATTCCTAGGTGAATTTATTAAACAAATTTTAAAGCTTTGAGTTCTTGTTATTTATTCTTACCAAA
>NC_081348.1:5031286-5033786 GCF_029784015.1 Lycium ferocissimum
GATTAGATACAAGGCTTAAAGACGTTAATTTAAAATTTTTAATTAACTTTTAGTTTATTAATAGTGGAAGAAAATTAATATCTCAAAAAAAATTTAAAATAAGATTAATATTTTTATTTCCATAAAGTCAATTTGCTTTAATTGTGAAAGTAGATCATTCATTTTACGTATTTAAAAAAAATGATTTATTTAATATCTTGTAGCTCGGTGAATTTTACTTGCAACCCTATGATTTAGATCAAACTTGGGAAAGACTAATGGTTATGTCATGATTGCGCGCTGTTGTTGCATCCCGTCTCCGATTGATTTACCGTGGTAACTAACTGAGAGTCATATACTTGGCACGATCATAGAGATATGTTCCCATGTATGGTTGCACTGCGGCATAGATGACTCCAATTACATCATTACTATGTGTGTGATGTTTGTGCTTTTTTTTTTTTTTTTTATCTCAAATCGTTTGTTGGGCTGAGATTACATCAAAGAGTATTACAATTACTATTATGGAATTCATGGATTGAAATCTCAAACTATCTACCTCATACGCTCTATTACTTATGATTGCAACATGGGAAAACTAATATATACAAAGTATGAGAGTATTTATTTAATAAAACATCTTGTATTTTCATATATTTTACTTGCAACCCTTATTTTTTCAAACTTGGGAAAGATATATATATTTTTTATAAAAAAAATATTTATTTTTTTAAAAATATTTTTATTTTTTAAAAAAATAATTTTTATATATTTTTTTAAATATTAATTTATTTATTTTTTGCTCAATGTCATAAATTACCTCATATTTCTGGAAAGTTGTAATGTGTATGTTAGCAAAATTTTTAATATAATTTTCATATACAAAATGTTGCTGAATATTGTAAATCCCGTCTCCGATTGATTTATATACAAACAATGGAATGAACTAACTGAGAGTCATATACACATTTCATACCATTCACGATAAAATAGAGATATGTTTAAGCCATCAAGATATGGTTCTTCATACATAAAATTTGAGCGAACTTTTTAAGCGGCATAGATGACTCAAAAATTACATCATTACTATGTGTATCGATGTTTGTGCTTTATACAATGTTTTTTTGTATTAATTTTAAGGTAAATCAAATCGTTTGTTGGGCTGAGATGAGCAAGATACAAATTTCATATTGTTTTCATACACAGTAGTACAATTACATTTTTCATTAAATTTTGGAATTCATGGATTACACATTTCATACAACTTTCATACATAAGTTTTTGAACAAAAAAAAAAAATATTAATTTTTAAAAAATAAAAATAAATTTAAAAAATATTTTTTTAAAAAAAAATAAAAAAAATATTTTTTTAAAAATGATTTTTAAAAAATAAAAAATAATTTAAAATTTTTTTTTTTTTAAATATAAAGCATGTTTTGTATAGGATTTGTAATGTAAGGTTTTGTAAATATAAAACTACACTCATAATATTATTACTATATATTGCAACAACATTCCTTAGTTGCAATTGCATTCTTCTTCTAAAGCATGACATGACTTTCAAATGTAGTGATGCAATCATAGCTCCTTTGCTTCAATGGCCACACAACGCTATTTTTTCACATTTAATCACTTTTAACTTAATTGCAAATGCTTAGTTCATTACATTACTATAGAAGATATTTAAATCAATTAAAGTGCGCATAAAAATATAGTAAAAGTCAATTATACATATATTACATGCTCTCATTTATAATTATTTGCACTCGAGTATAAAATGAATTATATATGTGTATTAAAAAGATGTGGATAACGTGTCAATATGTTCGTATTGGCTTTCCAAGTAGCTTATTCGATGTAGTGATTTCAACTACATTATTGGATCTCAATTTTCGCACAATTTTTTTGATAACTGAAAAATTCTATTACTAAGTGGGAATAATATGTACAAGTTTATGGCAAAAATTCCAACCTCAAGCTCATCTGCTAAATTCTTCATCTAACAGTGTAGCTAAAGTTACTATCAAAGTTAAGGATAAAAGTGAAGATTATGTAACACCCCATACTTTCGGGCTAAGCTTGTAATATGGGGATACAATGGAACCAAGATGGGAGGTGTAGGAAATGTTTTGAAACCTATAACAAGTATAAGAAGATTATTTGTGTAAATTAGAGTTGGAAGCTACACTACGGACCATGTTTTCAAGTGAATTTGCAAAAGAGCTTAGTTGAACTGTCTATAACCCCTTATTAGTTGGGAATTTGGGAAAGCTTCCTTAATAAAAGTTGTAGCCCTTTGAAATACCTTTCATCAATATTAAGGATATGGCAGAAAGAAATAATAGAAAAAGAGCGCCAGTATAAAGATCTTCGTCAGTGCGTAAACCGATTGTATACCACCACTGATAAACACCAGAATAAGTGATATTCACTGGGCCAAGAGCACCCCCGAGTAAAAGCTTCCACGGCGTTGACCAAAATGAGGATCCCAAATTGTACGAGCAATAGGTCTTACATGTAA
>NC_081348.1:5038786-5095215 GCF_029784015.1 Lycium ferocissimum
AAAAAACAACCCTAAATGCCACCTTAGCTCAGTGGGCACACAAATAGGACCACCACCTGAGCTCGAACAATCCGCCTGGGTTATTCTCTGCCTGACCTCAGTATCATCCTTGGTGAATCCTAGTTTAATTAAAGTATTTTCACCATAATACCTTGTAATCTAGTGTGATATAGTTCAACACAAGGTGTTTAGCCAATCATTTAGGCTAAATATGAATTCAAAATTAAAACAAAATGAAATAAAAGAAAGATTACCTAAAACTGTAAGTTGTGCTAAGAAGAGATGAAGATGTAATAAACTGCAAACTTTTATTATATGGAAATATTTTTTACAGAGATAAAGCAGGTAGTTTTGTAAAACTAGCCTTCTACTTAATTGAATGATCTTTTTATAGAGCAAAATAAAGATCGGATAATGAGAACTCTCGACAAAATTAAAAGGTTAAAATTATTTTTTATGTATATATAGTAAATGTTAAACCCCCTTAGCTTCTTCGTGTGTTTACATTTTATATTTTTGAACCCCCTAAAATAAAGCACCATTATATGGATGCTTTTTGAAAAGGAAAATACAGATAAAAAAGTTATCTAGAAAATTTGAAAAAGGAAGTGCAATATTGAAAGAAAGAAAGAAAAACTAGTGCAGTAATTGAAAGAAAGAAAGAAAGAAAAAACTTTGCTTTATTAAAGCAAAAGCATCTTTATAAAAGTTGATGTTTTCTTTTCAGCATTATTGCTGAGTTCCTTGGTCCTTTTATCACTTCATTTTTTCTTTCCCTTTGTATTTTCCGCTGGTGGAAGATTCTTCCAACTGGCTTTTGAATTTTTCCATACATTTTTCAACATCTTCCGTATCATCAAGACTTTGGGATTCCCCAGCTAAACAGGTCTAGTCTTCATCATCATTGTCTGTGGTATTACCAGCGGATGCCATATATATGTCTGAAGGCATCTCTATATCTAGATTTTGCATTAAATCTTTTTTGACTTCTTCCATATAGGCAGCTATCATTTCTTCTCAGGATATAACACCTGTCTTCACATGAATTCTTCTAGCGATGTGCTGGAAGGGACTTGGAATTTACCTCTGCTGTCTAGAATTAATATAATCTCTATAACTGGCTATAGTAGCCTTAATCTGATCTATTAATTCTTGGCCAGGTAAATTACCATCGGCTGTTTTCTGAATAAATTTTTTTCGGAATTTTGTATAAAAATTCAATTAAGACAAGACAGGTTTTGCGAGGTATAATCCACTACTACTGAGAATTCTATGAAGAAATACATATTAACTATTCATGATCCATGGAATGGAGAATTCTATGAAGAAATACATATTAACTATTCCTTTAAAAAATGTATTATTAGTGTCCAAGTCTATTAACTTGGGAGAAACTTCAACCCGAACTGTGTATAAACTCTTGAAGGGTTCCGGTAATATTTTGGATGATGGAACATAATTAATCCACCATTAACAAAACCAATTTGGTATGCCCTGTTTATAAACATTGACACATATCTTTATAAACCAAGAATGTTTCTTATTAGCATTCTCATATAAAAAGACTTTATGAAAGATTTCAACATAATCTCAATAATTAAATTTAACTGGGACTTTTTGCTCAGGATGGATATAATTTTTTTCCTTAAGCCTACTTAATCACCATTCAGCTGGAGAAAAAAAAATTTATTATAATTTTTGAAAAGTTATAAACTTTTCTGCTATTAGCAGGATAAAAATGTTGAACTTCTCCTGTTCCAGTGGAAGAGAGAATCATCTCATAATGCATTCTATACTTATAAGTAGGGGTAGTGTATGACGTTGCATCAAAATACCTCTGCATTATTTGCCAAGGTTCATCTTTCCATTTAAGGTCATCATTTTCAAGGAGAAGTATTACCTCTTAGCTTTCATTTTGATCATATGAATTCGTGTCCTCATAGTCATCCTCAGTAAGGGCACTAGAATATAAAGGTGGATTATTATCTTCTTTCTTTTTGGATTTTATGAAATCTATAAGTTCTTGATACATAGGGTCTTCTTTATTAATATTATATTAGAAGATCCTACAATATTGTCGGCTATTAGCCTCTGGTTACCCATTTGGGCAAGAACAGTTCCTCTGCCTGTTCCTTTGGTTGATCCTTTTCCTCCCCGTCCTCTATTAAAGTGGGGTTGAAACTGCGGTCTCATCCTACAAATAATGTAAATAAGAGTTATGAACCCAAATATTCTCTTGTAAGAATATCTGGGAGTCTATTATCTGACCCTTTTTTATATTGAATTTCAAATTCAAATGGCACTAATAAAGCTCGCCACCTTGCAAACATTTGTTTAGAAAAGTCATGTTTACAGTCTTTATTGAACATAAATTTGGTCGCTTGCGCAACTTTTTTATTAAAAAAAAATTGATTATATAAATCACCTTGAAATTTCAGTACACATTTAACTATTGCAAGAATTTCCTTAGCAACAGTTGCATATTTTTTCTGGCTATTATTCCATTTGCCAGAGTAAAATTGGACCAGATGGAATTTCCTTAGCAACAGTTGCATAGTTTTTCTGGCTATTATTGCATACTTTAACATGGGCTTTTATAATTGGCCGGTGCCATACAAAATATATGTGACTCCTTTATGACTCATTTAACATCACAAGTTTAAAGTCCTCTCTTCTTTTTTAAACTTCGTGCCCAGTCAAATGGGTTCACATAAATTGATATTTAGGTTGATGTGTATAATAAAGGAGATGTCATATTTTATTTAGTTAAGCACCTAAAAGACGCTTGAGAACACGAGCAAAGTTTTTCAAAAATTTGAATCGAAAGTGTCTGATAGAGACACTTTATAAGATGTTCATGTGCTCAATTGGAACAAACTGTAATTCGAATGTTAAAATAAAATTTACTGACAAATTTAAGGAACTATTGATATATTGAGTCGTGAGTGATGTTTACAGTCATTTTGTGCAAGTGATCTTGCCAATTTTGCTAATGAAGACATGTACATCAATCTTTTAATACTCCCTTCGTCTCAGTTTATATACAACACTATTTGACTATGGATAAAATCTAAAAAGAAAGCAAGACTTTTAAAATTCGATCTAAAATACTTTTATGACTACAAATCATTTTATGACGGGCAAAAGGAAAATGCTAAAATAAATTATTTTTATATATTAAAGTTAAATTTGC
Source organism: Lycium ferocissimum (assembly GCF_029784015.1). Lineage (NCBI taxonomy): Eukaryota > Viridiplantae > Streptophyta > Magnoliopsida > Solanales > Solanaceae > Lycium > Lycium ferocissimum. The sequence continues at coordinate 5,041,980 of NC_081348.1, forward strand.
CCAAGCCTAGCTCGACTAGTATTGTTTTAATATTCCTCCATAACCAATATCAGAGGCATCTGTTTCAATAATTTTTTGCCAATTAGGATTGGCTAAAGTAAGGCAAGGAAGGTTATTAACTTTTTCCTTGATTTTCCAAACTGCCTGGGTATGACCCTCAGTCCATGCTTTCGGAATCCTTTTCAATCTATCATATAAAATAGATGTATCTTTTGCTAAATCTTTATAAAATGGTGGAATATAATTCAAACTTCCAAGAAATCTTTGAAGCTGTGTTTTATCAGTAATAATATTAGGCAATTTAGAAGCAAATTCAATACTTCTATGGATAGGAATAATTTTTCCTTTTTCAATATTATGACCCAAAAATCTTGCTTTTGTTTGAAAAAGAGACATTTTTGGTTTGGATATAACCAATCCATTTTGAATAATGATTTTCTTGAATATATCAAGATGTTTAAAATGCATTTCTATAGTATTTAAAAATACTAGAATATCGTCAATATATACAATGATAATATTGCTATAAGACATAAAAATATAATTCATAATATTTTGAAATTCTGGAGGGGTATTTTTTAATCCAAATGGAATAACATTCCATTCGAATTGCCCTACAGGGACATTGAAAACAGTTTTATATTTATCTACTTCAGCAATTTGAATTTGCCAATATTCTGATTTTAAATCAAACTTTGAAAATATAATAACATTATGGAATCTATCCAATAAATCTTTTTTGTTTGGAATAGGATATCTAATCCATTTCAAAACTGTATTAAGGGGTTTATAATTTATAACCAATCTAGGAACTCCTCGTTCCTGTTCAACATATTTATTAACATAAAAAGCAGTGCATGACCATGGAGAATTTGAAGGCCGTATGAGACCTTTTTGTAAAAGAGAAGTAATTTCCTTTTTACATAATTCTAAATATTCAAAATTCATTTGGCAAGGTCTTGCCTTTGTAGGAATATTTCCTTCATTAAAATTATTTTCGTATGGAAGAGTAACCACATGCTTTTTCCTATTCCAAAAATCATTAGGCTGGTCACTACAAATTTGTAATGAAAACTGGTTTTTTTATAAAATCTATTTTTTGTTGTAATTTAGGATTTTGTGAAATTTCCTCAATATTTATATTATAAATTTCTTGTTTAAGAAAATTGACTTGTTGATGTTTATTCATCAATTTTTCTTTGATTTCATTTATAATTCTTGAAAAAGGTTCAGTTATAAACTGAAATTTAACTTCTTTTCCTTCAAAGGTTCCAATTATACCTTTTTCATCCCATTTCAAAATAGGAAATATTTTTTGAAAAAATGGAGTACCCAACATAATTTGTTTTTTTTTTTTTTGGCAAATATAAGCTTTTGGTAATTTAAAAGAAATTTCCATTTTCTGCCCATTAGCAGATCGAAGACTATGAGTAGTTTTATAAAAATATTTGGAGGGAATTAATTCTTCTTGAATACAGTTTAAATCAGCTCCACTATCAACTAGATTAGTAAATTCCTTTTTAAAATTATAATCAATTAAAAGAGTAATTTTTATTAAAAAAAAACTTTTGAGAAGTAATTATCTCAAGTGTTTTGAGAAATTCTCCATTCTCCCTATTACTTGTACGTTCCGTTGTTGCATCTGCAGTGTCTGGGGTTTTAATAATTTGTTTCTGATACATCCAAGTGCTTTTTGTTTTGATGATAGTTAAGGCGATTGAAACGGATAGAGACACGATCAACCCGCTCTCTGTGCACCTTGCATAGTAGCAAAGACAGCCTGTGAAGCCGAGCTACTCGCACACAAGTACAGCGATTGAGAGTGGCCATGCTTTGGGTCAAATATTGATTGAGTGGTCTCTATCCATCCCATGCTTCCCACTATATACAACATGTTGCAACATATTGTGTATCACTTGAAAAACCTAAAAATCACTCCAAAAAAGATGCGATAGTCATAAGACACTCAGTGTTCAACAAAGCTAATCACAAAATGAAGGATCTGTTTCCACACTGAAAATGCTTTATTCTCTTAGTTTGTTTTAAGCGTTGTTTTATGTGCTTTAACTTGTAAACCTACTCTTCTCTTATAAGAAGTTGTTGTAGGTATTTCAAATTCTTAGTAGTTGTTAGGCAGTTTACCTTTCAATATGTTAGGTGGTACCCTTGGCTAGTGTTTAGTCTAAGGTGTATTAGTTGGGTTTGGCTAGAGGTAGTCGACCTTATGTCCTTGGATAGAGTTAGTCAAGTGGAGGTGCTTGCAATCGGAGTATCACAAGTGTGGAGGGACTACGGAAGTTAGTTCTTAGGTTACAGAAGCGTTATTGTAAGGGCGAGGGATTATGGGAGTTAGTTCCTAGCTTACAATGAGTTGTAATCTGAAGTTGCTCGTGTAGTGGAGTTGAAATCCTACCGAGGTAGGTTGTTGTTTTTAATCCCTTGAGCAAGGAGTTTTCCACGGTAATGTTAACACCTAATTTTTGACCTCCCATAATTTATTTTAATTACCCAGAGTCCTTGAATATTAAACGGAATGAAATATGTATTTTTAGAAGCCCAAATGATTTTATAAAATTATTTAGATAATATTTTACCCTTCTTATCTGGTAAAATAATTTCTATAATGTTATAAATCATTTGCAACAATTATGATACATTTTCTAAATTTAGTCAAGGAAATAGTTTAAAATAATTATTTATTTAATTGCTTGAATTATCAGAAATCAATTAGTAAACATTTTACCCTGTTTAGTTCAAGGAATTTGATTAATTAAATGAATTAATCATTTTATCCCTCAATTCTTAACTTGGCATTTATCAAAATTAATTGGGTATTTAATTATGGTTAATTCCATAAATTGCTGATTATGAGACTAGTAGTGGCTACAATTGAAATAATCAATTGTCAGTCGATTATGGCCATAACTGAAATAGCAAATTTCATAGCCTAATTCAATTAAGGTCATTTTGCAAAAATTAGCTTTTAATTAGTTATAACGTGGTCATAATTAAAACGTCCAATTAATGGACATTGTCTAAATTTGGCTACCTATTAAATTTTGCATATTTGGCCCGTCCATACCACAATATATATATATATATATATATATATATATATATATATATATATATATATATATATATATATTGATTGATTCAAAGCATCGTTCCATCTCGGTGAAAAAGCAAATAACGTTTCAAGAATAAATCTATTACGCTTCCGTGTTGCTTTTGTATTGTTTTTTCTTTTTACCCTTCTTTGTGTCTGATTCCGCGTAATCTTTTTCAAGATCCTTTTTATGTTTTGAGAGAACAGGGCTTGAGAGTGAGAGAATAGGGCGCAGATTTACTTTGTTTTCTATATCTGATCCACGCTCTCTTTCTCCTTGACTTAGGGTTCTTTTGCTTCTTGAATTCGGTTCTTTATTTTTTTATTTGATTTTTGGTTTTTATTGATGTTTTTATTTTGACTAAGATTTTCGTTTGTATTCAAATTTAAAAGAAGTAATTTGCTTGGTATAATCCACGGTTTTATTTTATATACATTATAAAGTAGTAAATATATATATAGGCCCCTTTTCCTTTTAAAAGAAGTTGAGCCGAGTCCAACCCAATAAGGCCAAGACCAGAGTTCAATGGAAGGGTGGAACTCAGACATGGAAGTATATGTTAGAAGCTAGGAATGATATTGAGCAGCATATCTGGTGGAAGCCTCATCAGGGTTCTACATCAATATGGTATGACAACTGGTTGAAGATAGGTTCTTTGAATGATCTACCTCAATTTCAAGCTTACAAGGATGACAATGTAGAAGATCTAGCAGAGATAATGGAAGGTGATCATGGGGATATGGCAAAGGTACAACATTTGTTTTTGTGAGGAAATGGTGCAGCTTATCAACAGTAAGCTTGGAAATCTAATAGAATCTCAGGAAATTGACAAACCTCATTGGATGCTTACTAGTTCTGGTAAATTCTCAGTAAGTAGTGCATGGGAGTACATAAGGCAAAGAAGGCAGATTTCCTCTTACTGTTCAAGGTTTTGGATCAAAGGTATGCCCTTCAAAATATCTCTTCTCATTTGGAGAGTTTGGTTTTATAAGTTACCTATTGATGAGGTATTGCGAAAGGATGCGTATTTACGTAGCTTCGAAGATGTTGTTGTTGTCACGGTCGTCAAGAAACAATGGATCATTTATTCTTAACTGGTCCATTTGCTATGAAAGTCTGGAAATATTATTGTGATGCAGCTGGAATTTCAGGACCACTAATTCAGGTAAAACATACAATCCTAAAGTGGTGGAATACTCCCGTTAAAGCTCAGTTGAAGACCTTATATCAAGCAGTTCCAGCTTTCATTTTGTGGCAACTTTGGAAGGGTAGAAATACAAGGAGACATGAAGGTACTATCACTGTGAACAAGGTTAGCTATGAGATCAATAGAGGTTTATTGTTATTGGCACAAAACCTATTTCCTGGCATGAAGCAGTTTCCAAAAAGATGGCCTTTCTTTGTGCAATATTTAGAGAACTTGAAAATGACATTTACTCACAACAAAGTAACTTGGTTACCACCAGAAAGGGGGAGATACAAGTGCAATACTGATGGTGCCTCAAGGGGTAATCAAGGCCCAAGTTCAGCAGCTTTCTGCATTAGAGATCATAATGGAGATCTAATGTATGCAGCAAGGAAAAGATTGGAGGATACTACAAATGTAATAACTGAAGCAGTTGCAATTGAAGATGGAATATAATATTGTGTAGATCACCAACTATTACCTTTGATAGTAGAAACTGATTCATTGACTATGCAGAACATATTAGATGGAATATGGGAGGTGCCATGGAGGATATCTTTGGTAGTTAAAAGAATTCAAAGGCTGAGAGAAGGGAAGCAGATTTGTGTGACTCATGTGCTGAGGGAAGGAAACAGCTTGGCAGATTTTCTCACTAACCTTGTTTTTTATTTTGCAGGTACCATGCAGTTCCATAATTTTCAAGAAGTTCCATCTACAGGTAGAAGGATAATCAACATGGAAAAATCTCAAACTCCAAACATTAGAATAAGATCAAAGGATTAGTTTTGAATCATAGGGAGGGAATAAACTTAATATAGTGCAGCCTTCAGTGTGTGGTATTAATGTTATGTTCAATCTACTGAAGGATGTACTATATCTAGTTGGTAGTTTCTTAGACTGATATTGGAATGATCTGGAGTGAAGGCTGGATCAATACTATTACAAGGTTACAAGAAGTGATACACACAATGTGCATGAAAACTGGACAATGTGCAATCATCTTGAAGGATCAGTTTGCAAGAAGATTTGTCAGCAATCTATGCAGATCTGTGCTGATCTGAGAGCTTGGATCTATATGGTGAAGCTAAGCAAGTTCTATAAAACCACTAGTGGAAGAGGCATATCATAACCAAAAGCCTGAAGTTCTACTTCATGAGTTCTTGATTCATTCCATCTGTGAGACTTATAGATGTGAAAAATGGATGCAAGACAAGGCCTCGGAACTAGTTAGTTTCTTCTTGTGGTGTTATTAGGATTAGCATAGTTTTAGCATCTCTATATTCTTATATTTTTTCCTTCTTTTCCTTTTCTTTGCTTGTACAGTTTGTGTTTTAATTAATAAAATACCACCTGTAATGGTGGCTTTAATTTAAACAAAAAAAAATTAAAAATAAAATAAAATAATAATAATAATAATAATAATAATAACAATAATAGTAATAATAAGGCCAAGACCCAGCCCACCAGTCTTAAAATCTCGTTCCTTGCTATCTCTTTTATATAATTGCTTGTACATATTGTATGTATAACAATGTATGAAATATTGAAACCCTTCATATGCTTAGAATTTAGAAAATACGCTAGTATTATTAGGAAGTCGCTAAAACCGTCTTTCAAAACTCGCCCATTTCTCTAATACATGCATGAAATCGGACTAACTACGAGATTTCTTAAGACTAAAACTTGTTTGGATGTATGGTTGAGCCCAAACGATTTAGAAAATAAGGATAAGTGACATTTTTGGGCCTTCTGCCCCCTTTTAAAAATCTGGAAACGTGACGAATGATATTTTGGGCCTTAAGCCCACTTTGAGATCAAAAGGACCATCTTGGACTTAATTAAATTGGAAGAAATAATATTTTTTTCACAAGCATTGGACTAATTCTTGTAGCTTAAATAAAAACTCAGAATCTCTTCTAAGTTGAAATATTATAAGGCCGAATTGGGACTTGATTTTCTTACAAAAAGATTCAAAGTGTTTTGGGCCATAAGCCCAACCTAAAAGGCTAAAGACAAGAGGACATATATTTGGAAAAATTTGGGAGTGAGGTGGCTTTGGTAGGAATACAAGTTGGCTTATTAAGCTTCAATGGGACTAAAATTGGACTTGATAAAACTTTCTTCTATTTTTCTACTACACTCTTATATATATTACATAAATAGGAAATATACTCCATATGTTCTTGTATATATGTAATTAAAACCTATAGGGACCAAACTCGTCATTAGGACCAAAACAGTAAATCGTGAGAAATCCCAAAGTGTTTCTTGATGTTGAACAGTTGAACACCAATATGAATTTTCAAAACCCCCTTTTAAAGGGGGACTTTTGCCAAATTTTTCCTGAGTTTATGATACAAATGAATGACATTTTGCGAAAAATTAAAATCTTCTTAAGCAAATAAATACATTAATCATACATTGAAGCTCGTACGTCAACCGTATTGTACTAATCTTTAATACTAGGTTGCGTAAAACATTTGATCAAAATATCTCTTTGCTACCAAAAGAATTCTCTCTTGCTTGAAAAATATTTTACCTGATTTTCCTAATTTTCCTTTAAAATAAATTAAGTTGCGACTCTAAAACACTAAAATTTAATTATAGCAAACAACTTGTTTTTCTCTAAAAGTGTGGCATTAACATCATGCCTTATACATTGGAGCATTGCATAAAATGGATACTCTAAGTCCAACCTATTTGTTGGAAGCATAGCCTTTAATAATTGGTATCAGAGTAGGTGTTTTCTAAAAGGTTAACACCTAGAAAGAATCTGTGAAATGGCAGCCCCACCAAACCTGGAAGAATGTCAATCTTTCACCAGACCACCTAGATTCAATGGAAATTATTATGGGTGGTTGAAGGCTAGGATGCATGACTTAATCATGGCTGAGGACAAAAAATTGTGGGACATTATTTGTGATAGTCCTCATGCTCCTGTGAATAAAGATGTAGCTGGCATGGCAACTACTCTAAAAACGAGGCAAGAATATAATGAGGCTGACATGAAGGATGTGGAGAAGAACTACAAAGCAAAGAAGATTCTTGCTTGTGGAATACGAGCTGATGAGTACAATCGAATTTCAGCATGTACAATCGAAGGCCAAATTTTGAGGCGGTGGAAACCAACCTTGTGACCTATATAAGCCTCCACTTCACACTTTTCCTCATTCTTGTACACATTTCAAGACCCCTGAAGGCCCTAGAATCATCTCCCAACATTCGTTATCATTAAAAACCAAGAAATCATAAGGAGGTTATGTAATTTAGGCTCGGGAAGCTCATAACAACATCGTATTATTGTGATTATTGCTAAGCAAGGTGAAAGATGGCGGGATCTTAGGTTTGAAGCCATCAAGGACCAATTGGAAGTTAATAAGGTAAGATCCTCTCTTTATATCCATGGAATTATATTGATTCGAGATTAAATTCGTTAGATTATAACGTATTTAGTGAATTGAGCGAAAGACGATAAACTTTGTATTGTATTATGGTGGATTGGATGAATTGGTTGTTGAATTGTATTTAATGTTGTTGATATTGGTTTGGCTGTTATAAATTCTCGTAACCCAAATCATCCTTCAATGTACAAGTTATCTAAGTTGATGTATGAACATGATGGAATATGATGTTGATGTACGAACATGATGGAATATGATTAAGGATATATTTTTCAATATAAGTTCGGGTGAAGGGTAAGCATCAGAATGTATCACTTCTTATAGATGTTCTTTATTGGATTACTTACTTGTTTCCTAATTAGTTTGATGTACTTGTCATAAACCCCCGGTTTACTAAGGTGTGATGGGCACTAAACCCGTATTCGGACTTGATAAAACCCGCAACTCTTATTATACATATGAACTTATAAATCGGTTAGAAATGAATACATAGAAATTTTTCTTTCATAAGTAAAATGGACATCATATATGACTTGAGACATGAAACATAATAACATATCGGCTTTGGTAGGACAACCCAATACCCACGATTAGGACCTCTAACCTCGAACAAAGTATCATGGCATCTATATAATTCGGCGGCACTCACGGGACAAGTGGAGCCTACCAACTCTGTTTCTTGGAACATCCTCTATGCTATAATCGGCTCATATATGTACATGAAATTGAAGAAGAGGGGGTCGGTACGAGCCCCGCATGTACGGCGGTAAAACATAGTAGGAGATATAAGCATGAACAATAAAGAGATATTATATCGTGAGGTAAAAGGATGACAACATGTGAACAATATCTGTATAGAAACATAGAACATATCATAGGATAACGAGTAAATATGAGGGCCCCGTGTGCATGCTTGTTTTCCACTTTAAAAAAAACATTTCTTTTCATAGGCATAGAAAATAGAATTTATGTCATATCATGTTAAATCGTAGTATATCATAGTGTCATAGCATATCATGGTGTATCATAGTATCATAGCGTATCATAGTGTATCATAGTATCATAGCATGTCATAGTGTATCATAGTATCATAGCATGTCATAGTGTATCGTAGTATCATAAACCGAACCGCGTCGGCTTTGCGAAATATAAAAAAATCCTCTCCCGCGTCCGGGATGATAAACTTGAATGAAACATGTTTCCTTCCCATTTCCCCATGTATCCCTTCCCCGTGTCCCCGTTGCGATTTCATATACAAATATCATATAAGCATGCGGGGGGAGAAATCATGTATCCATCGGAGTGACGTAAAGTCGGGAACCTCCGATTATATTATAGAATAACTATGGGCGCTTGTCTCACCTTGAAGGAATGATTAATATAAGGCGAGACTATTAGTGGAGAGTAATATCATGAGAAAATATAAAACAGGATCGTAGGGCATCGTTTCATATACTTGGAATCTTTAAAGGAAATCATTATTCATGAGTAGAGTTGAGAATTCAAGGAATAGCTTAACGTTCTCATCTCGTCACTGGAATCGTAGACTTGGAACCTTTAATCATAGAATCATCATGGTCATAGTTATCATGTAAGCATTTTCTTCCTTGACATCATCATTGTAAAACATGTTCATCGTCGTTGTTGTAAAACTTACTTTGCCATAAACCTTTGTTCGGGAAAATACGAGCACTTTGGAAAACATTTACTAGCTATCGGAGGAAACGAATCGTCTTTGGGATCAATGGATTTGTTAAAACGACTATTATTTAGTAGTCGGAATAATAACCAAAAGCTTTCCTTAACTATAGAATGAAAATAAGCCAAATGGGACAATAGGAAAGAATTCGGGAATAGTGGGCCCACCTCGAGTCGGCTGAGGTGGCGTATCAAATTTACGTATATTACAACTTATGGCGTCACTTGTGAGGATCTTAGGGTAATCGAGTCCTATTTGTGTAAGTTACGGATGTTTAAGAAGTTTTTCGACATTTCACGCAAGTTCTAATTCAATTCTAAGAATGAATAGTAGTTAGTTTCAATCTCGGATTTCTAGGAGAGGAATTATCCCCGAGGCCGTGTCCAAACCTATTACGTCTAAAACATGCCAAGAAAGAGAAGTGAAGCCTTACATACCTCTTTCCGCTCCTTCAACTACTCCCAAATCCAAGTTGCAAATCCTCAGAATCTACAATTTGGTCATGATGTTGATTAGAGCTTTTAGGATCAATCTTGAATGCACATTTGTCTACAAAAATTTCGTGAAGATTCTTGTCCCGAGAATATGGCTCGGCCCAATTCATCCATTAACAACAATCCGAGAATTCAACTCGGCCAAACCAACAACAATAATGCCAATAATCGACAACCATAATAACAATATCGATACTCAATTCACAACATGTTCAAGACATTCCAACCCAAAATCTTCCAAATGCCATAAGAACACCAACAATACATTTATTTCTTTCAAACTCATAAACTATATCAACAATTCCATACATTTACAACATTACTTCCATGAATTCGAGAAAACATATTCAAATCATATTACGTTCTAAATCAACCCATGCTCTTCACAACTTCCATTTGAATCGTCAAACTTTCATTTTCATTACATAGAATCCATCACAACAACAACTAGAATACTAACTAACATTAATTCATTTTTTTTTCCTACACCATGGCAGCCCACACACGGCTACACACACAACACTCAAAGTTTCATGATTTCCGATTCATTCCAACACACTAAACACACATGTCAATTAAAATTGACTCGTCACCATCTTGGGTTTGCATACACGGCCAAACATTAACATCCATGGCTCAACTTCAACAACCCTATTTTCATGTTTTTCATTCATTTCCATATCCATTCATAACATATAAAGGAAGATTGGATATATATATATAAAACGATTGGTTTTCTTTGAACAACTACTCCATATAGGGGACCTTCCATTTAGTAGGAAACTAGAAGGAGAATAATTCTCCATGATCAAATTTGAGGGCGATTTCGGCCGATAACTCTCTCTCTTTTCTTCCATTTTCTTGATTTCTCTAGAACTTCAAATGATGAATTGGTCTTCCTTTGCAAGACTTAGTCATATTTATACAAGCAAGGGGCACATGGCCATGCACATGGCCAAGCACATGGCCGGCCATGTGCTCCCCTTTTCCTTTTTTTTTTTTTTTGTTTTCTTTTCTTTTCCTCCAAATCTTTCTTCAATTTTTAGAAATTTCCTTAAGTGAAAATGACAAGGATGATTCAATTATCATCTTATGCCTCCATAATTAATAATCACATGTGGCCCTATGGCCCACTCCACCTTGGCCTTTAATTTCATGAACATTTAACTTTCCAAAATTCCAAATTTGCCCTTAGTATTCCATGCCAATAATACGTACAAGCAACTTACGCGTTAAAACAAAACCGGAGAATGGCCTTGCCCTTAACTTCCCGCAATTGTCTTAAAATATTCCAACGTACAAAATGCGGGATATAACACTTCTTCAATGATTCTTGAATTATTTATCATGTTTATCATCATTAAGTTATTTCCTTAAATTCGATACGAATTCCATAATTCATTTGGAGGTTACCGACCTTACGTCACTCCAAAAGGCCCGATCTTAGTTCATTGACTCCTTATATATATATATATATATATATATATATATATATATATATATATATATATATTGCACTACCGCGCGCGCTATAGTCGGTTGGGCAGGCACATAGATGTGCACACCACTACAATGGGAATGTTATAATATACCCTGGACGCGGGATGATGATTATATAATGATGATATGATGATGACGTACTATATACACACACTTGTATATGATTTTTAAACTCATGCATTGCATATTGCACGTCCTTAGATGACTCAGGTTACTTCTATCCTTCTATATTTATGACTTACTTATGATGTTGTTTCCTGTATTACATACTCAGTACTTTTGTCCGTACTAATGTCCCATCCTACGGGACGCTGCATTTCGTGCTGCAGGTCCTGACAGGTGTAGCAGAGGACCATAGCCACAGCAGGACTTCCAGCTTCAGCGGGTGTAAGTAAGTGCCACTACTCGGGACCTGCTATCTTTTGGTATATTTATGTTCTCATGATATATGTTCATATGTACACTCTTAAGGCTCATAGACACAGTGGGTATGTAGATATTATGTCTGGCCTTGCCGGTCATGTTTTGATTTTGGTATTCTCCTGATAACCTTGCCGGCTTTATGACACTTATTATGTTGTAGCGGCCTTGTCGGCTCGCTTATGTGTGTGTGTGTGTGTTTATATATATATATATATATATATATATATATATATATATATATATATATATATATATATATATATATATTATATATTTGGGCCTTTTCTGCGTGCAGGTATCCCTCGAGTTATATTATATGGCCTTGTCGGTCATATTTTGATTTTGGTATTCTCCTGATAACCTTACCGGCTTTATGACACTTATTATGTTGTAGCGGCCTTGTCGGCTCGCTTATGTGTGTGTGTGTGCGTGTGTGTATACATATTTCTGTATTTGGGCCTTTTCTGCATGCAGGTGTCCCTCGAGTTATATTATATGATAATCATGGTAGCTGTTATGCCAGGTGGTATCCGAACTATGGGTGGATGCCTATCATGCTCCTCGTCGGGGTGTGACACAAGCATCACAAAACCCCTTTCAAACCAAATCAAAATGGTCTCCAAACCATCATCCTCAGAGCACTCAATCTCCTCTAACTAAAGAACCTATGAACCAATTACAAAATCCCCCATACTCGTCCCTCCAAAAACTAATAGACGAAGAGTTTCGAGAAAATCTACATCCTTAACTGGTTTTCTTGACCAAAGAAAACTTTTTGACCTCATGGGAAGTGATGCAGATGTATACCTGCCATCGTCAAACTCTTCATCGAGAGAATCAGACGACAGAAGTGGAGGGATTAAAATGGAAAGAGCTAACATCGACAACTATATAGGACAACAGATCGAAAATGGTAATAGGGAAGAAAATCTTATTGATGTCTTACCCATCTCCCACCCTGAGAAGAAAACCTGGTGCCCATCTGTGCTGAAGCACTAGGTGCCTCAAAAGAAAACAAGCAAAGGAAATCTAATAGAAAGACAGGAGGAGAGGAGGAGCTAGGAGGAGAGTCTGCTCTTAAAAGAAGAAGAGGATAAGCACAACTAAAAAACCAAGTGCCTCTATGAGACATGGAAGTAGACTGAGAGAAGGACACCTCCAAACACAGAAGATTCTCTTTGGAATGATGATTGATGTAAACCTGAGAGAGGAGAATGGGATGAAAGAACTGTTGGAAATGGTGGAATTTCAAGATTGGACTCATCTTCTAACTCCGCTGGCTCTGTGCGTGTATGAAGCTAAAGTGATTGAGCTGTTTACAAATCTACGTCATCTCGATAATAGTACTCTGATTCTAACAGTGAACGTGACAGAGTTTGTTTTGACTGAATCAGTGTTATCCGAAATCTTGGGAGTAAAAGCTGAAGGGCTAAGGGATGTGACTGGACGGGTGTCCAACTCCTTAAAAAATGCAATAGTCAAGGAAGGAATGCCAGCCTTCCCAGGAAAACTCTCCAAAAAGGAGCTTACGCCTACCTACCAACTGATTTTTGAATTTGTGGACAAGGTAATCATACCGAGAGTTAGAGGGAATGGCAGTGTCACTACGACACATTTGGTACTCATGAAAGCCTTATCAGCCTTTGAACCAATCAATCTGCCAGTTATCATAATCAAACATATGATCAAGGCAGTGAGCACGGGGGCAAATGAGCCTGGTCTTCCTTATGGCTTTCTCTTGACAAAAGTGCTTAGGCATTTCAATGTAAGAACCGGAAAAGCTACCTTAGAAACAGAAGAGAATTTTCTCTCCAGAGCTACTCTTAAAAACTGTGAGTGTATGGCTGAAGGAGCGGATTCCACCATTCCTATCCTAACCGAAACGCTAAAGGCAGCCAATGCAGAAATTCAGTAGCTGAAGGCTGAGAACGCTCTTCTGAAGGATCAGTTGAAAGCTACGGTGGAAGATCTTAGGAACCAACTGCTCCAGGATCAGGGTGCACGCATTGAGAAAATTTACAAAATTCTTCACGATCTAGATCATCCCTAGGAATCAGTCCCTAGCATTTCCCTCCAGCCCTATACTCCCCTCCTATGTCTGACTTCTCTTTTTCTGACTGGCATAAAATTAGTTTATTTAACATATGTTTGCACTATTTGAACTACTATCTATTTTTGGGCTATTATTTTTTTTTTCTGCTGTGCGCTGTTGCTCGTGCCTCTTATTGGTTGTGGTCTATTTTCTTTTTGGTGATGCTAAAAGGGTGAAGATATTATTTGATAATGATGTGTTGCTATGATTCTAAGGGGGGAGATATGCTAAATTCAAGGGGGAAAGATTGATATGTGCTGTTTATAATTAAAGGACCATTTAGTGGGCAACAACCTGGTTTTCCAGTAGAGGAAATGGAATTATGTTGCTAACATGTTACAAGTGCCTTGACAATAATGATCTGCGTCGCAGGGGGAACAAGTGGGATCTGGTTCTCAGGGGAAACGTTGTCTATGAGTTTGTCATCATCAAAAAGGGAGAAATTGATATGTCCAAGTGCTTTTTATTTTGATGATTGTCAAGGGCGATTTAGAACCAGATAGAGACCTAGTCTATGACCTGCTCTCTGTGTACCTTGCACGGTAAGCAGAGACTACTGTAAAGTTGAGCTACTCACTGCAAACAAGTACAACAGCTGAGCTGGCCCATGCTTTAGGTCAAATATTGAATAAATGGTCTTTATTAATTCCACATGCTTCCCACTATATATACAACATGTTGCAACATATCGTGTATCACTTGAAAAACCTTAAAATCACTCAAAAGGTGCAGCCACCATAAGACACTCCAAGTTCAACAAAGCTAATCACAAACTGAAGGATCAGATTCCACACTGAAGATGCTTTATTCTCTTAGTTTGTTTTAAGCTTTGTTTTATGTGCTTTAGTTGTTTGAAGCTTTGTTTTATGTGTTTTAACCTGTAAACCTACTCTTCTCTTATAAGAAGTTGTTGTAGGTATTTCAAATTCTTTGTAGTTGTTAGGCAGTTTACCTTTTAATATGTTAGGTGGTACCCTTGGCTAGTGTTTAATCTAAGGTGTATTAGTTAGGTTTGGCTAGAGGTAGTCAACCTTATGTCCTTGGCTAGAGTTAGTCAAGTGGAGGTGCTTGCAATCAGAGTATCACAAGTGTGGAGGGACTAAGGGGGTTAGTTCCTAGGTTGCAATAGCATTATTGTAAGGGTGAGGGATTATGGGGGTTAATTCCTAGCTTACAATAGGTTGTAATCTGAAGTTGCTCGTGTAGTGGAGTTGAAATCCTACTGAGGTAGGTCGTTATTTTAAATCCCTTGAGCAAGGCTATGCGACAACATTTATAGCAAGCTTTATAATTTTTGGATTTAATAAAATTCTTCCTTTTCCGGAGTTCCCTTTTCCTTCTTGCTTTCTTTTCCAAGTGTTTTTCTTTCCAAGCTTGGAAATTTTTCTTCTTCTTTCTATGCCTATGGGGAGCTTTGGTTTGTGAAATATCCATACCAAATTATCCACAAAATTCTCCTAATTGTTGTCTTTCATTTAAACGATGTCTCTTACTCGGCTGGTTTAATTTAATCTCATTGCATAAGGATAAACCTTCTTGGACACAAGTACCTATTAACTTGCCATAGGTATATTCATCATAATTGATGCTAGTTTCTCCTTTTCTAAGAGTTTTCCTAACTCTTTCTGCAAAAAAGCTAGGTAGTCCATCTATAAACTTGGACTTCCAATGGGTGTTATTACACTCAGGTAATTCCATAACCCTACTAAAGGATACATCCTTATACCTCCTAAATGAGGTAAGGGTTTTACATCTTAAATTCTGAAGTATGGTCCTAATGTTTTCACTATTATTAGACCATCTTTCGGAAAAATGCTCTATTATTTTGAGAACCAAAGAGCAGACAGCATCTTGTACAGGAATAGTTCCTTGTTCTCCCCATTTCCTACTTGATAGCAGTTAGAATTCTACCGCGCTGTTCCTGGGTCAAATAATTATCCCACTATCCTTTCAATTGGCCAGTAAAACCAGCAATAATCATTTCAGTAATGTTCTGTACATTAGCATTCTATGTACCAAGGTATAAATTTGTCTCTCGGTATAGCCATCAATATTCCATTCATAAATCTCTTTACCACTATAACCGTTGGTAACAATATGCTCATATTCTTCGAGTAATACATCGTGAGGAGTAGGACGAGGATAGTAGAACATCTTTTGAGAAGGCTTACGAGCATAAGCTTTCGATATTTTATTAATTTCTTCCGACATCTTCTGCTTATAATCGTGATCAGAAAGGTTAAAATCATTCTCTTCCACTATTAATGGACTAATTTGCAATCCTTTGAATTTATAATCAAGTAATTGCACCAACTCTGAAAAAGCTTTTAACTTAAAGTTTTTTATTTCAGGAGGAGGCTGTACACTAGGAGTGGCGATGGTTTCCTGCTTTTTGTCTTTAAAATTAGCAGAATGATGTAATTTTCCGATTTCGGAAAACAAATTTTCAATTCTATCATGTAATGAAATAATTTATTCGCCCAATATACACAAGTAAATACTGGCGTAATTTTGTTGCTTTAGCATAATATTAATACACCTAACAGTGGTGTAAAGGATCATGTTCAAATAATTTTGAAAAGGCTGCAAAACGAAGGACCTTATCATCCTTTTCTATTTGAAAAGATTGTTGTGGAGGGAATATAGTATTATAATAATCTCTCCATTAATCAATCTATATTCTCTTTCTAAGATAGAAATATAATTTCCGACATATTTGGCCATAAACCAAGGAACAAAAGATATAATCTTGTTGACCTGGGAAAGATCTTTATAAAAGTTCTTTTGAAAAAATGTTTGTTCTTCAGTATTAAAATTTTCAAAAAACCATTTTCTAAATAGTTCCCATCTGGGTTTGAAAAATTCTTCACTAATTTTTGTCTTGCGGGTGATCCCCGACTAAAATCTATTTTTTGGTCTTGATCCATATTAAACCATCTGGAAAATTTATTTCTAACTCGGTTAATTTCATGTCCTGAATACCACTGACAATATTATCTTTGTCAATTTTGATGCTACAGATTCTATTATCATCATTCATATGGATCATGTCAAAAGAAGGAAAGTTAGCCTTAACATACCTCAAGTCGTCAACACAGTCCCACAACGAATCTGTCGAACTAGTACACCAATCCTATAACAAAGGAATGCATTTACAAGCTTAGATGGTACTAGTATATCATGTATATCAAGCGATAAATAGATTTTATTTCACGACCCGTCCGGTCGTTATTTAATACTTCGCGAACCCATGCCAAATCTAGGTCTACGATCATATATGATGAGCCCCATGGGGTGTTTTATGGATTAATAGTGGAAAAAATTAGTTTCGAAAAGAGTTAAAAATCGTGGGCCCGGGCCAGGAGGTGGACCACTATAGCGGCGCTATAGCGAGGCCTCGTCCGCCGGGGCAGTGGACGCGTTTTTGGTTCCTCAGTTTATATTTCACCCTCCTTTTTAATAAAAGATCCTCCAAGGCTGCCATTAGGTTTTCACAAGAAGAAAAACCCTTGACACCAAGAGAAGAGGTTTTTTCCAACATTCTCCACATCCCTCTCCACAACTATCATCTCCCATGGACTCGGATAAAAGATGGGAAGGTGAGCAATTCATGGAAATTCAAATAGCTGTTCGTCATCACGGTAGGTTATGGTTTTGAGTTAGACTTTGATCAGTGAATCGTATATACATTTAGAGTTGACGGGAGATTGTATGATTAGGTCTTCGGACACTGAGTTTGGATGGACATATTCGAAAACTTAACGAAAATTATGTGTAAATAGTAACTAGGGTAACATTGAGTATTCACTTGAGTGTTGAGTGCTACTAACGTTTAGGGTTGTGTTAAGAAAGGGGAATTGATTAATCATCATGGCTAGAAAAGGGCATGGCGTTGTTTAGGATATGTATTCCTAGGAGTATTCGATTTTCGTCTTATTTTCCAAGTATATTGAAATATTCATATGATTTTTCATTCGTGTTAACAACAGGTTTGTAGTGAGAGGACTGAAGGAAATCTCAATAGTGCTACGCCCACCAAGGGCATGATTTATGACATTGTTTCATTCATTTGCATCATTGCATACAATGGATGTGGTTATGAGTAAATACATGGAGCAGGAAGTATGAGTACGTGTCAGTTGTGTTATCCGGTCATATGGCCGAGTTGGGTGAAATATGAGGTACTATTTGGTATCCAATTATTGGCAGCAAGGTGACGATGAGTATAATTATATGATGTTGATCAGAATTTGAGGTTATTTCTGAAGCGGAGGATTTATGGCTCGGGTCCTATGAGTATCCGAAATGAGTAGTACATAGATACCATGGGTCCCCTGCAGGTCATGACTACTGAGCAATGACATCAGTTAGCATGTATGTACAGTGTGATTGGGCTCTTGCGTCGCATCTGCATTGGATTACATTTCATACTGGTATGTCCTTATGGTTGTGAACTGTCAGTCTGTTATATTGCATTGTGCATCTCTTATGATTTTGTTGAGGCTGTGTGAAGTGATGACTATTATGAAGGTAAGTGTAAGAATGAATTCCAAATGGTAAGTTGTTCCCTGGGTGCATCATATCGTAGTAAGCGAATTGGGTAGACAACCTCTACCGCTAAAAGTTAGAAATTAGAGGTTACGGTAAATGTGGAGACGAGATTTACTTAATTGGCTTAAGGGAATGGGACTGTAATGATTAATTAGAAAACCAGTATTTTCCATGGGGATAAGAGGAAGGATTAAATGGGAATGGAAAGGTGAGTTGTGACGATAAAATAATCTATGATTGAGAGTCTAGAGGGTAGTTGACTTATCTGCTTATCTTATTGACTTTACATTGTGTTGCATGAACTAATCTTAGTCGACCTATGATGCTTACCAGTACGTGTGGTGTACTGATACTACTCTTGCTACATCCGTTTTGGATATAGGTATGTTACAAGTTTAAGTTGAACTTTCTTCGTGTGGATTACTAGGCATTCTCCTACAGCCTCGCTCATCTCAATCCAGGCAGAGGTTGGGTCATTTATTTTGTTTCCCTTGTATAATAGGAGCTCTTGTAGCTATCTAGACTAGGTTCGGGGAAGTTGTTTTCAGTTTTCTTGTATTTAAAACAGAGTCTGTGTGAGCTTTTACTTCAATCTTTGTGATTTTTGAGAAATTGTTTATTATAAAATGGAAGAGTATTTGGGTTGGTTGGTAAGGGTTCGCCTACTAGTTAGTAATATGGTAGGTGCCCGCACAGCCCGTAAGTGGGGTCGTGACATTTTAAAACGAAACGGGCAACATTTTCCCTATTTCTTAATCATCACAACACATCCAACAGCCAACAATCAACACAGTAACCTCATATGATCCTCTTTAAACTCATATTATCAACATTTAGAGATGTACAATAAAACAGTCCGGTATACGCTTCGCATACGACAACTATACACCTCCTTCTTCCAAATACACCAATTATAACAACCCCAACACAATATCAACATCAACTACTATCCATACAACAAGATTTTAGCTCAAAAATATATTAATAATCATGGCTCAAAATAGATTACAACTCAAAATAAACTCAAGTTCATATTTAAACCTTTCCTCCAACTTCTTTCCCTTCAAACCTAGCATAACCATCACATACACTCATAAACATGGAAATAAGATGGAATCTTACCTCAATAACTCAAGAGCACTTCAATTCCCAGATTACTTCACCTTGAAGTATCCTCCAAAGTTACTACAAAGAGGAAAACAAAGCTTCAACAACACTTTGGAAACTTTAGGCACTAATCCTTTAATGTCATTCGGGGGTTGATCTCATATGTTGGAGTGGTTTCTAGAAGTGTTAGAGGCCCGGGGAATGAAGACAAATGAAGGGGTACGAAATATATAAAAAGGAAAGGGCGGCACCGACTTAAATTTACGGTCCGCTTTTACAGGCCGTAAAAATTATGTGGTCTGTATAATTGGACCGTCAAAAGCCAACAGTGGCTCATCCCCACTGTTATTATTTTACGGTGGGGGGGGGGGGGGGGGTTAACCAGATATACGATATGCATTATATCTACGGTCCGTATATCTGAGCGTAAAACCCAACTTTCCGAAAGGGCCTTAAAATGGCCAACCCAATCAAGCCTTAAAAGACCTGCTAGCGGGCGCACTTCATTTTTACTAATATCGTTTTAAATTTATACTTTAAAAATGAAATATTGGTTAGAAACTCCATTAAACGCTGCACTACTTTCTAACTTTAGCTTCTTAAATAGTGTAAGACTTTAAAATTAATTCTGGACTTTCAATTAACTTCAAAAGAACTTAATTAAACTAACTAATGACATCACAAATAATAGATCATTACATAACAAAAGAGGACGATATTCAATTCATTAAGTTGGTAACAACACAAAATAACAAAAAAGAACTTAATCAAACAAACTCCTCTTTATAAAAATTTTGCGAGCATTTCTACACTTCAAGATGGATGCAACTTCTATACTTGGTGGGATCATGACCACCAATACTGAATGTTTGAGTCCGATGCTACAGTAGTTGTCACGACCCAACCCCATGGGCCATGACTAGTGCCCGAGCTGGACACTCGTATACGAACCTGTTAGATATAGTCAAACTGAAACAAAGGACGGAATGGAAACTTGTAAAAGCAACTAAAGATTCATAACGTCATATATCACGATAACCTGTCTCCTGAGGAGTCATAACTAATAAAGCATAACACAATACGCAAGCCAACAAGGCTGCCACTACATACGGGAACATCCCAAAACAAGCCATATTGACACATCTGAACAACACCTATATACAACCCACACATATGTCTACAGACCTCTAAGAGTATCAATAGTGAAATATGACGGGACGGGGGACCGCCGTACCCCCGGATAAACATAAGTCTACATCAAAAGATGCGTACCAAAATAGTCTAGGCTCCGGAACAATGGAGCTCTCCAAAACAATGAGCAGAAGTCCTAAGCTGGAGGATCACCAAATCGAGTATCTGTACCTGCGGGCATGAAACGCAGCCCCCCGAAGAAAGGGGGTCAGTACGAGATATGTACTGAGTATATAAAGCATGAAATACAATAAAGAGGATCATGACTGAAATAGAGATTACAAGAGACAAGTATGACAATCAAGATACCACTGTACTTGTGCCTTATGAAATGAAAATCATGCATAGCTATATCATATACCATATCCGGCCCATTATGGACTCGGTGAATAAAGTCGTATACATGTATACCATGCCCGACCCATCATGGGACTCGGTGCCATCATCACATCATATATATATATATATATATATATATATATATATATATATATATATACGTACCCGCCCCCGAGGGACTCGGTGAACAATGCAGTGAAACTATGCACGAAAACATACCGGCCGGGACTCGTGAAAGATATATTAAAAGCGTACACGAGCGAGTAGTGAGTAACCATATGCAAACTAAATCATCATCTGAGACTCAATAGAATAAGTAGAATGAACTAACACTTGAGTATCAAAAACGACAGTCATGTCAAGTACCCCTCGAATGTCACTATGGAGTGTATCAATTAGAACTTCAGGAATCATAGACACGTATCAAGACAATATGAAATAGCTTATGGAAATCAAGAACATTAGCCATCCTAGTGTCTCTAAGAATAGGGGCTTATACATTCGTCGTCTGTTTGTTTCATATAGATCATGCCAAAAGAAAGAAAGGATAGCTTTACATACCTTTAACGCCTATCCGTGATACAATACGTATCTGTTTGCCCGAAGTATCTCAACCTATATTAAGACGTTAAGAACTATGGTTAAGCTACAGAAAGGTTTAAAACGTATTTCAACGTTAGTAGCCTATTCCTAGAAAATTGGGCGGCATCTCTCCTATATTGTTCATTCCCCTCACATCCAAACTAATTATGAAACGACCAGATCAATATCAACAACCACACGTCCAAGTTACTATATCAAGAACTAGCCAAAACAAGATTCAAGAATACCCCGAAACAGCCCGCACAACATTCCAAATCAGCCCACACATTACAACATTCAATAATAGTCAACATAACGACTACGACATATTCAAGTTACTCTTAATAATCTATAGCCACAACACTTCATCGAAACGACCTTATAATAGTCCAACAATTACAACCACCCAAAATCAATCCTTCGGACTACTAGAAGTACGTTTTAAACTTATCTTTTCTTTCGAATCGAGCAACACAACAATCAGTGACTATTATCCATATACAAGCAAATCCCATCAATAACTTAACAACAACATGCCCCAAACAGCCCCTAATTACAACATAACAATGCCCGATACACCTCGAACATCTAAAAATATACACCAAACAAGCCACATACGCTTCGTATACGATATCTTATACATTTCTTTCTTCCAAATTGGTGATTCATATCAGCAACAACACAACAACGACATCAACTACTATATGCAAGAAAACTATCCTAATATTACAACAAGTCCTAAAACAGCCCATGGAATCAATACAAATTCTAGCATGATTTAAGCTTTCCTTTCACAAATTCCACATCCACCAAATTATACAAAGACCAAACCATCTCTAAAACATGTAGGAGGGAATTAAACCTTACCTTAGCAAGTTTGGCCTTTTAACGTTGCTGGAAATTATGAATTAAAATTACAAGTGTCCTTGCTGCTCCAAGGGTATAAGCTCACGTTGTTGCTCACCTTTGAATGTTTAGAACACCTTAGGAATTTAATTTTTTTTGCTATCAAAAGCTTGAGTTGATCAAGAGCTGCCATGGCTGTTGTGGTTTCTTTTTCTTTCTCCAATTCAACTTTGTGAAGATGAATTTGTGACTAAATGAGTCATCACATAGTATTTATATGCAAGCAACCATGTTGACAAGTGTCCCACTATGGCATGGACCAATCAGATTTGGCCATGTTGTAGTGGGGTCCATTTAATACACTAATTAACTTAATTAATCATTAATCCCCACTTAATAATCTAATCATGGTTAATTAATCCCTAATCTCCACTAATATTTCTACACTAATTGGAATTTACAAGCAAATCGTGCACTTATTAAAATCGGGGATTAAAAAGTCCTTGTCTCATATCCCAAAAATAATCTTGTCCTTGAACTTATGTCGATTAACTTACGAATAATCCAACGTACAAAAATACGGGATATTACAGTAGTAATCGGGATACTGAGTACATCACACGCTATCACTGAAAGATACCTTCTTATCTATACTCATTCTTTCAAACAATCGTATATAGCAGAACTCAATTCAACTCATGTGGGGAGGATACACATGACACAAATTTAGAATTTACAAAACCAACCTCCAATTTTCATCAACAAGCTGGGCAGCTAAACAATATAACCCCCAGAATTAGGTTATGTCCAACAATCAGAAGTCAAACATATTGTATTAGGAATTTTAGCTAAGGTTTGTTTCAATTTTTCCTTCTGTCTAATATGTACTTTCTTGACATTTACAAAATGAATATTCTGAAAAGGCATCATAACATCTAAACTTATATAATTCACCCAAGCCTTAATTCCATTAATCTAACACTTAAGTATTAGCTCTCTTTAGTTTTTACCTTTTCTTTGAGTATCAAATTGAAATTACATTATTTTGGCGCATGGCCGGCCCAGGTCTAGTCTCGATAAGTCTTAAGGGCCAGCGGGTTAACTTGGGTCACCTATAAGCCTCAGTTTCAAATGGATTCGAAAAATTGGAACCCAATCTTATCTAACTAGCGGGATGGGTTAGGTTGACCCCACGGGTCAAGCTTATTTTTACAGCTCTACTTCCTATCAACACAGAACATAAGTTTGCTCGACAGGGAGGATCCTGGATGATCTGGATGGTAATTGCATCAATGCTTCTTCTTTTCTACTAGAGAATCCTCTTGTGCCGCTCTGTCCATACATGATATATTGTCGCAACTATAGCCATTTCATAAACAACTACTTGTGATCTCCTTTCTTTGGAATATGTTATTGCTCATATTATTTCCTCATTTCATTCATAAGAGCTTCTTGAAATGCCTTGTCATAGTAGGACTTTTTGGCAAATAGTAGATGAGACAAAACATTTGAAAAATAGATGCTGGCGGTCTTCTGCTTCATCATCACATAATGGACAAGTCAAGCTCGTTGTGTATTTTCATAATACACAACGAGAATGAAAACCTCTTCATATGTCAATCTCTCGTGCACTTGGATAGATTAACAACATAATAGGATCATACATGTACTTTTATAGTACGGAAACATAAAAATACATAATGGGTAGATGACAATTTTGATGGCAATCGTTGGGTGACAACTCATATGTAGTATTTGATTGAAATCAAGGGCTGAAGATTTGATGCAATCGTAGCATAATTGGAATGAGAAAAATAAAAGTAGTATTGTCAAAATGTATTTGTTATCATTTTCTCGTCAAATTAAATTCGAATATGCAAAAAGTAAAATTGGGAATGAAACAAATTTCCTAATTCATTTGCCAGAAATAATAAAAATCAAGAAAACTAAAGAAGAAGATATAAAGAGATAAAAGAAAAATTATAGCCGCTGTTTTTATAAATTTTCTTATCATTGAGGCACAAAAGTATAATTTAAGGGGAAAATTTTAAAAATATACAATTTGGTCACTTACATTGTAAAAAAATAGAGCAAAACTTACATTGCAAAGCTTTGACCCAAAAACACTTTTATACAGCCTTATATACAAAAAACAAGTACATTATGTATATAGTGTTTGAAAGTGTATAATGTGTATGTAGGTGTTTGAAAGTGTATAATGTGTATGTAGGTGTTTGAAAGTATATAATGTGTAGGTATATACACTAATATATAATTATACAATATGATACACAAATATACATACTTATACGCATTTATACACAATTATACAATATTGTATAAGTGGGTATAAACATAGATCTAGACTGGTTTTGAATAAGAATCAAACTTTTATACAAGACAAATACATTATGTATATATGTGTATAAAATGTATAATAGTGTATAAGAGGTGTGTATATACCCACATACTACTATTATTCAATATTATACATTTTTTGCAAAACTAACTCCAACACCACCAACGACGGAGCGGTAGTAGCTACTAGCCACCAGCCATCGCCAGAGTTCCGTTATTTCCGCCGAGAACTACCAGCCACCACTACCAGATCAGAGAGAGAGAGAGAGAGAGAGATTGCTGGCCAGATCTGAGCCAAGGTAGCGGAGGAGGCGGCCAGATCTGAGCCACCGCAGGCAGCCAGCGGTGGAAGAAAAATCATCGTCATCAGAGAAAGAGAGAGGAGGCGCAAGAGAGAGATGAGAAGGAGGAGGGCAGAGAGAGAGGAGTGAGTGAGTCATTTTTTGTAAGATTTAAAAATATGGGTTAATTTTGGTAGCATTGTTACCCTAATTAACATATAGTATAATTATCTCTAATTTAAGCAGTTTTTTATTGCATCAAATTTTTTATTATCAAGTTGTATAAATTAGAAAATACTAAGAGCCCGTTTGGATTAGCTGAAAAAAAGTGACTTTTAAACATATGTGCTAAAAATTATTTTATAAATAAGTAGTTACATATTTGGATAAAAGTGCTTAAAGGGTTTTTAGAAGTAAGGGTAGTATTGAAATTAATAGAAAATACAAGAGATAAAATGGTAAAGTTGTTGGTCAAACCAAAATGGCTTTTAAACCAAAAAAATAAGTTGGGGTTGAGCAACTTCTCGGCTTTGGCTTATGTTAAGCACTTTTTAACTTAACTAGTCACTCTAAATGTGCGTTGCACATTATTTCCCGTCTATCCCAGTCATCGTAAGAAAATGTTAGATAATATTATCCTTAATTACATTACATTTGTTTTTTGGGTAAAAAAAAAATGTTACTACATATAAGATTGTATATTCATATATTTATTTCGTACAAATATGATATGGAAAAGCATTAAGACTTGAGAGTCCAATTTGAAAATTTCATCCCTAAAAGAACATAAAATTCTTAAAGAAAAAGCTATGTGGTGCCCAATTTAGAATAGATTAAAATAGCGAGAATATATATTTCAATACAATAAGAAAAGGACAAATCTATTTAGAGAAAAATTATATGACAACACTTAGAAGGTTTGATTTCGGACTTTAACTCTGAGTACTAGACAAACGTAATTAATTTCAATACAATTTAATCCAGTATAGGATTTCTTCTTTTAATATAACAAGGAAAGAGGACCGAAGTAAGTGTTAGTTTCTATTTAAAACTCCACCTCTAGCAAAGTATGCCTCTTTTTACCCAAATAGCCAATCAATTTAAAATAAATAGGGGTATAAAAGTCGTTCAGTATTAAAAGGATATTTTGGTCAACCAACATTTATATTCATGCTTTTATAATAATAGTTTCTATGAACATGCCTCGCATGTTATTTCCTATCAATCATAACAAATGTTAGGTAATATTATTTAAAATTATATATATTATTTATTTTATTAAGATATTGTCTTTTGGTATATATCCTTTATATTTTTACCTATGTGGAAAAATATATTTTAAAAAAGAAGGGCAGCTCGGTGCATAAACATTCCGGTGGAAAAATATATTTCATCATATATTGAAAATCATTACTAAGAAAAAATATTTTTTATCAGTTGAAGGGAATAAATACTTGATCTCACTTGCCTAGATTTTTTTTAAAATTAACTCCGCTAAGACATTTCTATATCATTCATTTTATTTGGTGTAATTCTAAAGATTGTACGAGATCACCATACCCCGTAAGAAGATAGGATGGAAAAGTAATAGTAACACTAATAAATAAGAATAATGTTGGAAAAAATCTTGAATTCACGGAAATATTCGTAGCTTGAGGCATGTCAATTAAGACACTATCTTTAAGGATATTTTACCTGGTTAAGGTGTATCCCCCAGGATTCAACAAGCTCTTCTAGTACAAAACTAGGAGTCAGAATCTAACAAAGATTAAACAGTTTTATGAAACCCAGCAAAAGGAAGTGAGGAGTAGAAGAATGTTTTTTTCTTTTTCTTTTTGTGTATATTCTATAAAGGAAAAGATATTGGAATTTATAGGCTTAAGAAGTTAAACCAGAGAACTTTTGAACGGCTAGCCATAGAGGCTAATCAAAGCTAATAAAAGGTCAGCAAATAACGTGGGACTTGAATACAAATAATAGCACTTAATACTATTCAAGGATATCAACGTGGGCCATCAGTTACTATTTCAAAAAGTTGACCGCTACATATATTTGATATTATTAGTATATCAAATACTCATTAAGAAAGAATTAAGGAATGAATCTAGACCATAAAAGATGACCAAAATTCAACCATAAAGGCTGATCAAAATTCAGTTACAAAACGTTTGGGACAATCAATTTCTCTCATTAAGAAATCTGCCATTAAGGCTAATAAACTGTAGAATTAATACTCTTATTTCAAAGTAGTCATTAGGAATAGTCCTTCTATTTTTGAGATATTAGATAGAAAATAATACTTTTCTAACAATCCCCCATATATCTCAAAAATAATAAAATAACTAAAATAAGAAGTTTTGCTGGGTTAACATATATGAGTACAATGCATCGAATCTGGTGTCGCGTAGACTATGATCCAGACTTAGATGAAATAAAATTAAACTTACAGAATAATTGGTGAAGTTTAAAACTTCTATGAACCAAGAATTCTTTTGTAAGTCTAGGGTCTTATTCTATCACATTATACTCTCACAATCTTTGTCGTTATCGCGGTTTTGCACTAAGAGGCCATGCGCGCGTCCTGGTATTCATGAGTGCTCTAGAAATCCATCACAATTTCATAGAAGTGGCACCACTCCACACTCATATAGGTCTACCCATCAAGTGTATTCTGCAGAGAAATACACCACCTATAAAGGATATGGTAATGGATTAAGAGTTTTTAACTCAACCTCACTTTGCCTTGCAGTATTGCACTATATTCACACACCATAGGAAGGGACGTAATTTAATAGTGCACTTTGATCAACTAATGACTTGTTATTACCCATATGAACCTAATTCATGGAATCTCCAATCACACAGGTTGGGTTATCATCATTGTTAATCTTCTCAAATGACAAAAATCTCATTCCTCTCGATGTTTCTTTTAGTCTTGTGAATCGGCCAAATTCACCTCAGACATCACATAACTCATGGAAATAGTTCTATCTTCAACATTGTGTCGACACAAAAACTCTTAATTCTTTTTTATTTTTTTATTTTATTTAACTACTCGTTAAGCAGTTTCTTAACCGCTCATCCTCATTACCAACCAACAATAGATTTTGTTTAGTTGATTTCCATGTTTAGACATCCCTACAAGGATAAACACATTATCATCAATGGATTTTGAGATCCACTTTGCATCATTGTACTCTTTAGTACAACAAAACATCACTATATTTAGTATAACATTACCAAGACACCCCCACAATTTCAAATATTTCAGTCTGAGCAATAATCTTTCCATAATTTTCAGAGAAGTATCTCAATCTTGTGAAGTATCCTATTTCGTACATGACATAAAAATTTATACACCAAACCATGTCAAAGACAAGTAGACCAGAAATGGACATATATTAACGTTCTCATAGAAACATGTTTTGATAACATTACCACCCAATACTTAATTTTGTTAAAGCCATTCCAATACATTTAAAGTTTTTCAACAAAATAACATATACATTAAATTTATAACAAAGAATATCATCCTAAAAGATGTAACCTTTTCCAGAACACTAAACCACATATTCACATTGCAACGTCATCAATTATGTAGTATTAAATTAGTGAACAATGATAACCCAAGAAAGGAAAATGAGAATTCACCTAATTATCATATTAAAACAATAAAAAACATTACACAGGCACGGACTCACATGATTGCAGATTCAATAGGCTACTATAATATTACTCATCTGCCAATGATAACCAAAAAATTCATAAAAACCAAATAAATGTTTTTGAAGGCGTAACATACAATATCCATCATTTTTGTTACTGTTATATGAAAACCATTCATTTAGTCAAAAACAACTTTCAAAAATCTAAAGTTACTGTAGTATAAAATAAACTAATAGAGTAAACATTCATTAACAAGTATCAAACAACGAAGAGAGACAAGTAAGAAAGCTAAGTTCTTATTTATTCCATGTGTTTTCAACTTTATCATCAGAGAAAACATTTATTCCACATGTTTCCAACTCTAACATGCCATAAAATAAAAAAAACAATCAAGTACTAGTATTTTCACTCAGAACCTGAGAAACATTGAGCACAAATAAACCATGATTACAATACCCTTTGCCCACAAAAACATTGTTCTTGGTAAACACAACCTTATCAGATTCAAACGAAACTTTCACCCCCACTTTTCCTAATAATCCCACTGAAACCAAATTGGTTCGGATATTAGGAACATGCAATACTTCATTAAGGCCAAAGTTTTTCCGTATGTGAGTTTGAGAAGAACTTTTCCTTTTCCAAGAACTTTAGTAGTTCTTGAATCACCAAGGTACACCACTTTTCTCCCTCATTGACTTGGGTGTAAGACACAAAATCAGTTTTATTGGCACAAATATGCCTAGTAGCACCAGAGTCTATCACCCAGTCACTCACACTGGCCACAATGTTCACTTGGGAAATGACCGCAACAATAATATCATCTGCTTCAGCCAGATTTACTCTTGGCTTAGCAGGATTGTCATTATTCCCAACTCTGTTTCTACACTGAGCAGCATGATGGCCTGGTTTTCCACACACATAACAATTGCCTTTTTTCTTGAAAGTTTGATTGTTGGCTTTGAGATTGTAACTAGGTTCCTTTTCATACCTGGTATTTTTGTTGCGAGACTTCTTGTCTTCCACAAGATTGGCATTTGTGGTGATCCCTTTTCCTTTGGCAAAAATTGATTGTTTTCGGTTGGTATCTTCTATGATGATGTGTTTCACCAAATCATCAAGGGATAACTGCTTTTGTTTGTGCTTCAAATTTTGTTTGTAGTCACTCCAAGATTGCGGTAGTTTTTCAATCAACATACCAGCCACGAACTGCTCAGGCAAAATAATTTTCTCCGACTTAAGATCTTCAACTAGTTTGTGAAACTCGTTGATTTGCATCTTCACATCTTTGTCCTCG
The DNA here is from genome assembly GCF_029784015.1 of Lycium ferocissimum. NCBI lineage: Eukaryota > Viridiplantae > Streptophyta > Magnoliopsida > Solanales > Solanaceae > Lycium > Lycium ferocissimum. The sequence goes on from NC_081348.1 coordinate 5,072,100, forward strand.
GTCATCTCCCATTTGTAAAAATTACCAATAACAAACTTTTGTTTGGTAGCATCTTCAGCAGTATACTTCGCATGCAGCGAGTCCCAAATTTCCTTTTTGCTTTATTAGAACAATACACATCGAACAACTCGTTAGAAAGAGTACTTAGTATAGTGTGCTTACACACCTTGTTTGCATAAACCCATTGACTTTATTGAGTAGAAGAAGATTCATCAGGTTTTGGATCTGTTAGCGCAGACGCCACACCATACATGTCAAGCGAGATCTAAAAATGCGTTCTTGCCATCTCTTAAAAACGGGAACAACAATTTTGTCCACCAAAAACTTCCACCTTTGAAACATCGTGGAAGTATTTGGCAAAATTGTGTGGAGACACAACGGGAACAACAACGATTAGATGTTTGTGCAAAGGCAGGAACACCATCTTCTGTATATTCGGTAAATTTATAGGCGGTAGCGGAACTTTGATCTTTTCCGTGATCCATGACAACAAATAGTAAATATCCTTAAGATTGTTTTGATATTATTAAAAAAATCTTGAATTCACGGAAATATTCGTAGCTTGAGGCGTGTCAATTAAGACAAAACGGGACAATCAATTAAGAATATTTCACCTTATTAAAGTGTATCCCCCTATTTTTGAGATTTAACAAAAATCTTTTTACTAACCAAAACTAGAGATTAAATTAATCTAACAATGATTAAACAATTTTATGAAACCCAACAAAAGGAATGAGAAGTAGAAAGAATGTTTTTTTTTATTTCAAAAAAAGAAAAAGCAAGGGGTGTGTATATTCTATAAAGGAAAAGATATTGGAATTTATAGGCTTAAGAAGTTAAATCGAGAGAACTTTTATATTTATGAACGGCTAGCCATAGAGGCTAATCAAAGCTAATAAAATAGGTTTTAACGCAAATAACGTGGGACTTGAATACAAATAATAGCACTTTATTTTTTAAAAGTTATTTTTAAAAATTAACTTTATTTTCATATGTGCTTTTTGAAATTTAGGGGTTAGATTGTATCATATTAGTGTAACATTCTATTTGAATTGAGTTGCTATTAAGTGAGTTCCCAATAGGATTGGAGTAATTTAGGTGTTAGAATTGTATCATTTAGTGTAATTTTTTTTAATTGAGTTGCTATTAATGTGAGTAAATTAGTTCCTAATAGGATTAGATTTAGTTAAGTTCATAGTCGTATAATTATTATCCTAACGTGCACAATACCAATTCTGTCCTTTTCTTGTATATTCTAATGAAATAATTAAGGTGATAAAAGTCGTTCAATATTTAAAGTATATTTTGGTCAACCAACATTTATATTCATGTTTTTAAATTAATATAGATATAGATATAGATGTAGATGTAGGTATAAGTTATTTTCTATTTTTGCCAAACACCCAAATAAATTAAAAATGGCTTATCCAAACGGGCTCTGAATTAAAAAACGGGAAAAGGGTCAAAAATACCCCTCTACTTTGGAAAAAGGGCTAAAAACATCCCCGAACTTATTTTGGGTGAAAAAATATCCCTCACATCCTTAAAGTTTAAACATATCATTGTCTTGACGGAAATTATCTCCCAAAATAACCCAAAATTATTTTTTAAACCCACTCTATCATCTAAATCCAACCCAGCTAAATAATAACCCATAAGATCCCCATATTCCCCCAATTCCCTCAAACTTCAAACCTATGTATTTGGGGGGTATTTTTGACTAAAAATAAGTTCGAAAGATATTTTTAGCCCTTTTTTCAAAGTAGAGGGATATTTTTGAGCCTTTTCTCTTAAAAAAATCATGGAAGGTGATATATCAAGCGCGTTGTTTAAAAAAAAAAAAAAAGGTTATAAATTGGGAATTAACCTGGTTGATTAGGGAAGCCTAAAATAATTAGGATTGGGCTTTTGGTCACCCCCAGTATTGACCCGTATTATGCCTAACCCGAAAGAAAACCCTAATTAAATCTAGCTCCAGCTATATGCAGTCCATTCATCCTCTTTATTTTTAGACAGATCCCATAGTGAGATTTACACCATCAATCAAGATTAAAAAAGAAAAAATTACTTCTTTTGGTTCTCGCCATCTTTGATAAAGAAGGGGATGTTCATAAGGTGAGGCTCACCAACTCTATTTATTATTAGCATCTTATTTTATATTTCTAGTGACTTTGTTAGTTGGAATATTTTGTATCTTGCCTTGTTCTTTTCTGCTAAATTGTGAGTATCTTGCTCCCCCTTTATCAACTGAACTAGTTGAATCTCTTGGTATTATTTTAATTTAATGCATGATTAAAAATGGATTACAACATAAGGTATGTATTGACGGGGTAGCACTATTGCTTGTAGCATCAAGATTATTTATTGCTTCTAAAATGTGGCCAGAACTTAAACAACTTGTGATTGGAATTTTCTGCTTATTGATAGACAATGCTTGAATTCCATGGTAAATACTCAAAATGTAAAAATTTCATAATTTTCTTTGTAAACTTCTTTCGCAAGGATGGTGGAGCAGGTTCTTCAAGGTGTTTGCTTAACCCCAACCGTAACCAGCCCGATTAGTTACTTTAGATATATAAAAAATATAAGGGAATGTTGGACTTTTTTTTTAGTCCATGTAGTCCACCTCCACCTTTCTAAAGCAGATTGCTGAATAGATCTTCCGCAAAAATTATCAGCAGTGGCAGTGATACCCATTGATATAGGATGATTTTTGGTTTAGAAAGTGTGTTATCCTAGAATCACATTAGAACTATCGAGTCAAAATTTGCTTCTGTGGACTTTCTTTTTTTGGTTATTTGACCATGGTCTACCTTGAAGAGTAGACCATGGTGAAAAGCCTTGTTCTTGATCATCAGTGAAGAATTGCATAAGCATTTAAATAACACATTTGTTTCCTCCTGGTGACATAACAAGCACTGGAGGTGATTCACTGTGCCCTTCTTGTTGCTTAGAATGGGTAAGAAGGCTACATAGCCCATACACATTTCTTAAGTTGAATTGTTAATTGTTAGATAAGCTGATGACCAGTGGCCTATTCCTACCTTGAACAACTTATGAAGACATGCAAACAATAACCTGTTAGTTTGTTTCTCCTTGGTGTCCTACATCTTGCGGTAATTCATAGCAGTGTTGTCAAAGACGCGCCTTAGCCCTGAAGCGAGGCTCAAAACATGTTGAGCGCTTCGCCTCGCTTTATGGCGCTTCAGTGTCATCATCAAGGCTCTAAGACATGCTTTTCCTTGCCAGTGAGCTTCTCTTGAAGAGGGGACACTAAATAATTGATATTTCACTTTATCGTAATGTTTGTACTCTTTCTTTGTCCATATATTTGTTATTCATGCTTATTATTATTAGTCTCTTGGACTAATATATATATATATATATATAGAATTGAACGAGGAGCCGTATGAGGTGAAAATCTCAGGTACGGTTCTGTAGAGTGGCAGTAAGGGTGACTTATCTGTCAACTTTTCCACTATCACCCCAAAAAAATCAAACTCGCCTTACGTAAAGTTGCCGTAGTACGATTTACGATTAACCTCGGATTTGAAATCACCGCTTATATGCCCGTATTGGCCATAATTCACAAGAACATTCGTAGTCTTAGTAAGAGGGAAGGGTTAAGGATTTACCCGATGTGAGATATCACATTGTTCGAGGAACCCTAGATGTTGTCGAGTAAAGGATCGTCAACAAGGGCGTTCTAGTGCATTGTAGATTCTTATCCAACACTTGTATCATTTATATATATATATATATATATATATATATATATATATATATATATACACATATATATTTGTATTTTTGCACCTTGCGCCTTTTTTCATTAAAGCCCACACTTTATTTGCGCTTAAAGCTCCAGCTGACCTTAGAGTTTTTTTGCGCTTTTCGCGTTTGATAACACTGATTCATAGTCCCCTACTTTCTTCTTTATGAGAATGTAGGTTACGATAGCCCTACATTTCTACGGAAGGTACTAATCTATGATCATGCAAATTTGTTGCCTCTCTTTTGCTGCTTATCCTATGAGTTATGTCCTTCATGTGGTTCAGGACAGTGTTTTAAAAGGCGTTTTCGGGGCGAGCCTCGGGGCGGGGCGTATCAAAAATGCCCCGGGGCGATGGTTCGAGGCGAAAGTCTCAAAAGGCGTACGCCCAGCAATTCGGGGCGTACGTCTGGGCGTTTGGGGCGAGTTTTGTTGGGGCGTGTTGGGGCGTAAGCCCAGAAAACTTCTTCAAATTGAAACAAAATTTGTTAAATAAGTCCTCAATATAATGCCCAAATTCTCAAAAGTCAACTAGTAATTACTCAAATATTTTAAAAAGTAACCGAAACATTAAATTTAAAAGTCACGACCTTTTTTTTATTACTAGAATGCCTAATATATGTTCTTTTCCAATTATTTATCTTGTCTTCTACTATCTCAAAAAAGTAACGAGCGATCAACACTGTGCTTGTAAGTAGCGTATAATAGATTGTTCGATTAGTTTTTTTGGGGATGGATATATATTTATAGTTTTCTTCAAATTTTTACGCTATTTTACTTATTTAAAAGTATTTATTATAATTATATCCTTTTATGAAATACTAAAAATTAAAGTCCCCCGGGGCTTACGCCCCATGCCCCGCGGCTTACGCCTCGCTGAGGCAAACGTAAAACGCTTCGCCTTACGCCCCCGCCTTTTAAAACACTGGTTCAGGAAAGTTTGATGGCCTTTTATTTTCTTTAAACACTGGACACCAAGAAGAATGCAAACAACACTAACCTATTAGTTTGTTTCTCCTTGGTATCTTACATGTTGTGGTGATTCAAAGTCCGCTACATTCTCCTTCTCATGAGAATGTGGGCTACGATAACCCTACATCTCTATTCGGTTATCTTTACGGAACCTACGGATCTTTGATCATTTAAATTGGTTGCCTCTTCTTTTGATCCCCTACCCCAAGAGTTCCTTCATATGGTTAAGCAAAATTTTGATGGCCTTTTATTTTCTTTAAACACTGGACACCAAGAAGAATGCAAACAACAATAACCTATTAGTTTGTTTCTCCTTGGTATCTTACATGTTGTGGTGATTCAAAGTCCCCTACATTCTCCTTCTCATGAGAATGTGGGCTACGATAACCCTACATCTCTATTCGGTTATCTTTACGGAACCTACTGTTCTTTGATCATTTAAACTGGTTGCCTCTTCTTTTGATCCCCTACCCCAAGGGTTCCTTCATGTGGTTAAGCAAAAGTTTGATGGTTTTTAGTTTGTTTAAACATTGGACACCAAGAAGACATGCAAACAACAGCCTATTAGTTTGTTTCTCCTTGGTATCCTACATGTTATGGCGATTCAAAGTCCCATGAGAATGTAGGCACTAATTATGATTATTTAAACTTGCCTCTCTTTTGCCCCTAACCGAGAGTACCATGCACATTATCTCATCCCTGTGATATTGCTTATGATTGACAGTTAAATGGATGGACAACACATCAAGGATATGCTGATTGTAATGTGAAAATAATAAACTTTAACTATAAGCCAGCTTGTATTGAATGTGAAGAGTTAAGTTGTTCCTTGGGGTTGTACTCTTGCTGGGTGTTTGTTTTCTTGGATGTTTGTCTTGAAAGCTCGTGCATTCTCTTTCTTCCATTGGAGGTTATTCTATGAGTTTGTTTTGAATCATAGTGATTCTTTCTGGTCCTTGCTAGCATTTCTCCTTTTCCCCTTTTCTATGTGGTACTGTTTTATTTCCTGAATAGCGAATAGTGACCAAAGGTTCCTAACTAACCTAGTGTATTTTTATTTGGTTACCTGTTGACTGCTACTTCTTGAGTAAACTAAGCTTGTCTACGCATTCCTAACCTACTACTTTCATGTAGTTGGATAGTAATACCCATAATAAAATACAAAATATCTGATGTTATCCTGTAAAATATTCTTTAATGTTCTCCTTACTCAAGTTCAATGAATATAGACATGTCGTGAATTTAGAACATATAATTTCATTGATTCTCTTGACTTCGTCTACTCTATGGTTTGTCATTCAAGAAGTAATATTTGCTCAGAAATTTGGATGGCTACCATTTTTTCAGAAAGATATCAGTAAGTTGGATGGCCTAACAGTTATAGCCAAAAACATGTGCAAATTGGACAAAAAGAAATGCAGAAAATACCAAGTGATTGTTTGTTGTATCCTGTTGTCCTACAACATATGACTGATGAACAGTCTCCTTCTTCAGAGTGGAAAGGAGGCTACAGTCACTCAGACAGCCTCTTAACATGCTGCTATAGTTATCTTGGGAATATGCAATAGCTGTAAAAATCCTTTGCCTTCCCATTCTAGGTGTATATTTTTGTACTGTACAATTGGGCAAAAAAGATTACAGAAAATACTGAGTGATTGTTTGCTGTATCAAGTTGTCCTATAAAGTTGAGTGATGAACAGTCTCCTTCTTCAAAGTGGAAAAGGAGGCTACAGTCACTCGCACATCCTCTTAGCTTGCTGCTGTGGTTCATTTTTGTTTTCCTTCACTACTTTATGTACATGTCCTAGTTTTATGGGTTTCTTGGTCAGAATTTTAGCTCTGAAGCACGATATCAGACATACTTGAATGTTGAGGCTAAGTGATGACAAAATGAATTGCATTGAGGTGTCCATTGAAAATTTTGAAATATGATATGATGAAATGTAGGTTTTGAACTGGTTTTTATGGTTAGCGGTTAAGGTTGACTCTCACTCAGTTCTTTTTTGAAAAATGAAAATAGAACACTTCATCCACGGGAGCATAATTGCCAAAAATAAAACCTTGCAAGGTTCAGATTTGTGTAAATGCAGCAATCAACACTACCACCACATATGGCGGCGGTACCAGGAGCTTCAGCGGCGGAGTCCAACGATTCGAATGGAGATGCGCCACCGAAGCAGGTGGCAATGGCACTGGAGCGGCTGGGGCAGGCTAGTCGACTCATAGCTGATATCAGACTTGGCGCAGATCGGCTTCTGGAAGCCCTATTTGTGGCAGCTCAGCCACAACACTCTTCTAAACCTTTGCATCTTATCCGCAAAGAAGAAGATTCCATGAGACAACACCTTCAAGACCTTCGCTCTGTTGGAAGGCAGTTGGAAGATTCTGGTGTTCTCAATGATTCCCTTCGATCACGAAGTAATTCATGGGGCCTCCACATGCCCTTGGTTTGTCCCGATGGTGCTGTTGTTGCATATGCATGGAAGAGACAACTTGCTGGTCAGGCTGGTGCATCTGCAGTTGATAGGACCAGGTTAGCTCTCAAGGCCTTTAATGATCAGAAAAGACGATTTTTCCCACACCTTGATACCAATTGTGGTGGGGAGGGTGCGACAAAGAAACTTTGTGGTCCTCCATCAACTGATCTAGAAGAAACTTGTGAACTGAAAACAGTGTCTGAAGTTTTGACACATCTGAAAAAGGAGGTTCCAAATGTAATAACTTTCTCCTACCAGCGTTTGGATTGGTTAAAGCGGGCAACCTCATTGCCTTCTTCGACCAGTGAAAATTCTATTGAATTATCGAAAGAGAATACTTTCCAAAGCACGACAACGTTAAGACAAGGATCATCTGATGATGTTATTCCAGACAAGGTTGCTATAATCGAATTGTTGATTCCTTCTGTTTTTAGAGCCATAGTATCAGTTTCCCCTGCTGGTTCCTTGGATCCTGATGCTGTAGCTTTCTTCTCGCCAGACGAGGGTGGTAGCTATGTACATGCGAGGGGATTTTCAGTTCATCATGTATTTAGGCACATCACGGAGCATGCTGCTATGGCTTTACAGCATTTTACGGGTGTTGGTACGGAGACAGCCTTGCTTTCTTTGCTGTTGTGGGTCTGCAGCTACCAGACTTTGTTCTCAAAAGTTTGCAACAAGTGTAGTCGTCTACTATCAATGGACAAAGAGTCTGCTATGCTACTGCCTCCTGTTAATCGCCCTTACCGGAATTTTTGTGCGGGAAAATTCTTGTCAAAGTCCGTCTCAAAAGAGGATCAAAGTGTGGATTCTACTCAGGGTTTTCATATCGGCTGCTTTTCTGAGGAAGCATAGAAAATCAGCTTTCTGACACCTTAACTGAAACATTGTACAAAGAAATTCTAAATCTATAAATAGGCTTTCAACTATTTGGACCTCTTCCCAACCAGATATTAGCTGCTTTTGTACTTTCTTTGTTTTCTTGCATTTACATTTATTTCCTTCTAATCATGCTTGATCTTGAAGATTGTGCTAAGAAATGTCAAATTTATAGGTGTTTTAGTTCAACAACAAAAAGAAGGTACCTCATCAACTTTGATTATAAATGTAGCACTTTGAATTGTAGCAGGACTAGATACGCTTTTCCCTTTTATTTATTAGCATATCGCAGGACAAGATTGTTATGGAATGGCTAAATTAGATACTGCACATAAAATTGAATGTAAACTATGCTTGTTTGATTACTACGTTAAGTTTCGTTTATTTTAAAACTCATGAGTCGTAGATATTGCGTAGCTGATATGACTCGATACAGGACTGGCAAAGGTATATCTACTTGTGATGGATTGTTAATGCTTATTGAGAAATGAAGAGTCTAGGGAGAGGTGGATTCATACCTTTTACATAAAAGGGAAGGATTTGGCACAACTCAACAGTCCAAAGCAAGCTTGATGTGGTTGGTGAAAGAGATATTTGATTTAAGGGATTGACTAGTGAAGGATGTGGATCTTACTTCAGAACTTAGTTTGATGTTAAGAGAACTTTTAGTATAACGAAAGCCAATAACTCATTTCTTCCTCAATTCCAAAAAGTACCATGGAAGAGTTTGGTTTTGGTGTAAGGTGTTTAGTGCCTAGACACCGGTTCATTTTATAGATAGCTATGCAGATAAGGCCATCTACTATTGACAGGTTAAAGAAATGAGGAACACGGGTATGCAAAGAATGTGTATTGTGTAATTAGGGTGAAGAGGAAATACTGGCATATTTGTTCTTTGCCAGGCTTTTTTCAAGGTATATATGGAGGTCTCTGATAGCTTGGCTGGGAGCAAGTAGGATTATTGGAAGATCAGAGGATGAAGTGTTGTGGGCCTCTAAGATGATCAACAATGATCCACATTTGCAGGCCAAAGAAACTGTAAATGAAAGAGGAGTTTAGACAGTTTAAACAATTATCCTATATAGGTTGCTGGCTTGCTTGCGATAGGATGACGCTCTAGATCATACCCTTCCTAGAAGTTGATAATCTGGAGTTACTACAGCATTTGCAACGCCAAAATTTTGGTTAGTTAATAGTTTTTTTTTATTTTTTTAGGCCTCTTAACTCTTGAGGTGAAAGAGGTAGCTGTGTAAATTGATATACTTGGTTGAATCACGTGAAGTCCTTGTTTCTCCAAGCTTACCACTGATAAATTGATTTTGTAAGTGCGATTGCTATAATGTATACTTTTTCGATCACTTTGATATAAAGAGGAGTAATATATAATACAAGTCCCTTCCAAAGAATTTTATACCTCCTTTACTGTTATTTAGCAGCAAAGTTCGCATTGAATAACTTCCATGTTCAATTTTTTAATCATCCAGTGTCGAAAGTTGAAACATCAATTTGCTTTTGTATTGGTAAAAAATGAATTTGAGGCTTAGTTGTTATTGCAATGTGTTTATCATTCGAACTAGAACAAGGTCCCCTTTCTCAATTGGGCCTGGTTTGTAGTTGCAGCAGAAAAAAGTGGAGTCCTAGGCCAGCAAAGAAAAGTGGAACAAGTTTCTTCAAGTTTAGAAATGAGACTATTATGTCAAACTTCAATTCATGCAGTTATTTGTGTGTTGCTTGTAAGAATGTCTGACTCAATCTTCCTCGAAAATAGTGGTTGCTTGTTCCACAGAAACAACAACAATTTGCTATATGTCAGTAATTTGCTGGCTTCCATCTATAACTTCTTTGTGAAATGTATAAGCAAATATATATTTGCAGCAAGGTTAAGAGTTTTCTTTTTTCAGGTATCCAACCTTGCTTAAATCGATAAACTATACATGATATTAGCTCCTCAATTGCTTGCAGACTCATATTTTTATACTCTTTCAACCCAAAATTAAAACAACAGACGTGGTTCTTGTCACGTCCCGAACCATGGCCTGGGCGAAACACGGCACTCGTGCTTTACTGCATGTGACCGAGCGAACCACATAGCTTGCTGAATCATCATGAGGCATAATATGAGCGGAATATAACGTGAATGCATGATGAGCCTTTATAAAACGTAATAAGTCATAATACTTAATAAAAATACTTGTTTAAACATGAGTACGGAAATAACATGAATGAGCCAAAATGGCTATACGACTCCGAAAGTCTGACATGACATAACTGACTTGTCTAGTCTATGAAACCTCTACCATGAGTCTGACTGGAAAACATACTTACTGGGACAAAGCCCCCAGCATACCTTAGATGCATAACTAACCATAAAACAAAAAGTTGACCAAACCCCGAATGAGATGGCGCTCACCAATAAGTTGATACGAATGCCGTCCCTACGCTGCAGTGTATGTGTCGTCCCAGTAATCGCACTGCATCGTGAAATGCAGTTCCCCGGCAATAAAGGGGACGTCAAAGACATTGAATGTACCGGGTATGTAAAGCAACTGAATGAAATAACATGGGACATAAAGTAACAAAGATAAGAACTGAACGTGAAACTGAAACCTGGTTATGAGCATGAACATGAATACATATATAATATAAAGCATGAGTAAAACATGGTAGGTAGGGAGAGCATTTCATAACCGACAATATAATATCACCACGTGGGTACGTGAGTCCGGGTACCTCCCGGACCAAAGATAGCCCCCATACCTTGCCGGGGTATAAGGCGGTAACGTGCCCGATGGATCCATTCGGGTAAAATTAAGGAATCGTCCTATCCGGGCGGAGCGATCCTTGTCCTCACGGTGGCTACATAGTTTCAGGCTATCTGAGTCTTCTCGGTAACTCGTGCAACTCCCAAAAACATGAACATGATATAATTGGCTAAAAAGCCATGATTTTCACGAAATAACTTGTAAACATGGTTTCATGAAATAGCTTGTATTTAGCATGTATGTATCTTGTATCATGGCATGAAAGTAATTATATAATATAGTTGCATGAAAACTTGTAGGCATGTAGGATATTCATGAAATAATCATTCTTAGTTAAAAACATGCATGCAAGAACCCATGAAATACAAGATATGGGTTTTCATGGATTACGGACTGATTCTCAATAATCATATGGAGTTATTAAGAACACAATGATAGAATAATAGCAATTCATACAAAATCTATTCATGGACATGGACCTAGGGTTGTCATGAACATGGTGTAGAAACCCTAGTTTTAGTAGAGAATCATAATTTATGGATTATGAGGCGTGGGGAAGAACAATGATGTTCCCACACGTAGATAGTAACCCTACATACCTGGTAATGCTCCAAAACTTGAATTAAAGACTTGAACTTTGAAGAAGATTTCCAAAATCTTGAATTCTTGAACCTTGAGATGGGTTTAGGAATGATGATTTCTTGTTTAGATTACAAGGATATATATTAGAATTAACTTGGAATGATTAGAGTAGGCTTACCTTGGTGTTCTTGATGATGGGAGAGAATAAAAGGTCGTTCTAGGGCTTGGGGGTGTGAAGAATGAAGTGAAAAAGCCTTAAAACGAAGTTTTATAATTGCTGTCGGACCCATTTTACGCCCTATTTTACGTCCCGTAAAAGTTTTATGGACCTTAGATCCCACCGTAAATCAATTACAGTGATTTGGGCTTTCTGGACCAGTTTTACGGCCCAAATCTACGGCCCGTATAATTTTTACGGCCCGTAGATTCCACCGTAAATTGACAAGATACTGTTTTAGTAAAATGGACATAACTTTTTGTACAGATGTTTTTTTGACCTCTATAATATACCGTTGGAAAGGTATTTCAAAGATCTACAACTTTCAAGAAGGAAATTTTCCCAAATTCCTTACAGATTTTTGCGTATACTCATTTTAATTCAGATATAGTGCAAACTCACTTGAAAACACGCTCCGTAGGGTAGCTTCCGACTTTCTTTTGCTCAAGGACTCTTCTCATGTCTTGATTGGGTTTCGAACACTATTTATACACTACTCAAATTAGGTTCATTATAACCCCCGTCTTACGAGTCAAATCTTAGCCCGAATGCACGAGGTGTTACAATATCTCCCCCTTGGGATCATTCGTCCTCGAATGATGGGTCATGGTCAAGAATATGGCTGGACATGGCTTGAATACATGAACATGAAAGAAACATGACATAAAACATAAGAGCTTGACATGGTTACGTGGTAACATGGTCATGGATCATGAGAACTGAATACGTGATTACATGGAAACATGTACATGGGGAACATGAAACTGAGTAGCACCTACATGAATGAGAATCATGAAACATTTGTCCTCGATTTATGACTAGTGGTTAAGAATCGCTATTAACTCTGGAATCTACAAAATTTATGGCAGGACTTCCTTCATAATTCAGACCCTCACGACATTTCTCAAATGCCTGCCAACTAACTAAAGTATCAACATACAACTCACACGGTATCTTAATACGCATGATGTGACATAACGTGATTACTGAATCTTGAATGTAGCTAACATAAATATTGAGCTGGCTTGAACACACGGATATTGGCTGAATGATTACATGATTACTATACATGGGGTTTGGAAGAAAATCTGTAGGCACGAATGACATGAGTACTGGAAATAGGCACGAACATGACATGATTACCTGGGCGTGAGACGCATGACGTGGGACATAAATACATGAAGACTAGATGACATGAATACATGAGTGCTAAACTGTCATGAGATACGAATACGTGTAAAAATGGATATCGTAACATGGGATCTGAATGTCGAAAACATGATTGTTACAACATGAGGGTTGAATACTAATTAGCGCGGGTAGGATTTGGATACTTAGAGACTTAATTATAGACGTTCATATGTCACCATGGTAATATGAGATGGGAGTATGACTTAGGCTTTAAATGTAAGTGCAACTCGATGTGAATGCAACAGACTTGAGTCGTATAACAAGAATATGATCCTAACATAGGTGTTCATAAATCTCTAGCATAGGCATGACATGAATACGTCGAATCTGAGTAGAATACTCCCGAGATAAGTACTATAGGGTACATGAAAAGATATCTATTTGAATATAGGAATGCACCTTACTTCTGATTATCTTGTTAGCTATTAATCATGATTATGAATACCTTAGCTCATCTTGCTCATTCTCGTGAGCGAATTATAGAGAACTAAAAGAAAAGGAATCATTGGTACTATTCACATGAGATTCTTTGCTTTAGAGAACAAACACGACATGGTGCATTGTACATGGAGGACGTAACGTGGGACATGCGTACATGGGAACATGATTCATATGGCATGAAACGTGAATACGATGACATGGGGCATGGGACCATGAAAAATATGGCGTTTATATGAGTACCTACATACCATGGCATATGGACTTGAGTTCATGAGTATTGAAGTAAGACTAAGGCATAAGTGTGACTTGCGTGGAGTACAATTGCAGGCTAACTCTTGGGTACTCAGAGACGTAAGGCATGGATAAAACATTACCTTTATAATTTAGATATACCGAAAGAATAGGACATGGTTCAACATAGCTTACTCTTATCACCGTGAGTAAACGCCCTTGTTATAAATAAGGCACATGAAAGAATGGATTATAGGCATGTATAACTCGCTTCCTCGAGCATCTAAGACATGGGTAGAAAGTCACCTTGAACATAACGAGGCCTAGATACTTAGCGAAAGGAAAAAGGAATCATGTCATCATGATCGTAAAACATTAGCTAAAGGAACATAAGCACGAATTACATAGAATCATGGGTAGGACATCCATCTTGGTTCACCTTCATTATTATCTCACAAAATCATTGTTACGATACCACTATAAGTGGAATGCATAGCGAAATGAATTGGGGCACGAGTATATGGTAACATGGATGACATAATCATAGGGGTCAAGATCATCATCAGATTTGAAAAGCACTTAGATGCTAGAACATGGACATGAGTATAAAAGCATGATAGATACGTGAGACCTGGATGCGGTTTTTAACTTTAGACATGAGCACACCGATGTGCGCATACATGAAAGGACATTCCTGCATATACTTACTATCGTATGAAGTCTTAATTCTTGTATCTTAAACGCGGAGTATCAATCTCTAACATGGGCATGATATGGGTACGAAAGGCATGAGTAGAGTACGTCTGGGCATTAGTACCACATAGTACATGAATTACTCTGGAATTGGAACCGTTATACCCTTAAAACCCGCTATTCGCTCTAGAACTTTATCTTATAACATAATTACCTAGTACTTGATCTCAACAGCATGACAAAAATCACATTTTACGCATCTTATCTTGGCTACATGAAACTGTGATCCTCTAACATAATCTCCTTAACACCTATCAACTTACAAAACACATAATCTATATCGGCACCTTATCGCACGATCTCCCCCTTAGTTCAAAAGCTGACGTTTAAAGCCTGTGGATCTCTCGAGTTAGCGATAAGTGGTCATCTAATGGCTCTCGCTAATTTCCTCTAAAATACCGACGACTCATTTCTTTCGCTTACTTCAAGCAAGTCTTACTTACCGAGAAAAACGGATTACTTAAATGAACGGGTTTCTAATGTACATAACTGGCATACTAGCTTTGTCAGTCTTGGGGAAAACTCTTTTCTGATAACTCTTAAAGACTCTTCTTCTGTAGCTTGCTCTCTTACTGCTTAGATGGTTTTCTTCTTTCACCAATTTCTATACCTCAAATTTAACTTAAACCCTTTGGGTTCTAACACGCCTTCGGTGTATTCAGACAGTTACCTTAGTAGTGCTAACTTGACTAAGTAACTCAAATCGTACTTCTACTAACTCGCTAAAAATTTCTAATTCACCGTGTCTATTCAAACTTACTCACTATGTTTCTGTTAACCACTTGCTAGCATCATATTCTCTAATTCTTCTCTGAGTACTAAAGTGAAGCATAGGGTTATTTCTAACTTTTCCTCCTTATCTGACTCTATTCCGAGGTTGTATACTATCTTTTCCGAACTATAGACATGGATCACACTTAGGGAATTTCATCCGTCTCAAACAAGGAATTGGAACAACTAACCCCAAACTCCTATACACTTTCAAAATTATATCATACTATAACAACTAACCCCAAACTTCCTATACACTTTTAAAATTATAACTATACACACTTAATCACATAACCTAAGAGGGAATTGTCATATCTTTTATCTCATAGTAATATCTCGCTTTCTTGTAGTAACTCACTAACATCATACTCTCTAGGTCTGATCTGAATAAGCTTAAATAATTTAAAACTATTCCTAAAAATTCAATATCGTCTGCTCGTGATTTTTCTTATCGCACTCAGTCCCTTCTTAGTCATATACATAGTTCATATGGCAAAAATATATATATATATATATTGAAAAAGTATACTTTCTATATATATATATATCGCTTAAAACTATATGGACAATTTATGCTCGCTTGTTATTATGTTACTTTGTAGGTCTTAAATCCGAACTATCAATCATAATAACCACATAAGACATAATAGATCTAGGGCATAATATCTCATATGTGACAAGGAGGGAAAATTATTGGCATACCTATGACACATTTACGGCACATCGGAGTCCCGGCGATCTACCATATCATGATAACGTGCTTGATCCCCACTTAATCCTAATACTTCATCCCTATGTTACCTTGGCTGGCAGTGCCCGAGTACTTAAATGTTGTTGAATTGGCTATGCAGTCCGGGGAACGAATTGCACCACCACCCTTAGTGTTACTATTGTCCTTGACCGGCGGGCATTCTCTTTGCATGTGGCCTTGGAGACCACAATTATAACACACATCCGAACCCATCCTACACACTCCATGTACACCTACCGTAAATGGGTGCGAAAAACCTTGTTATCTTGTTTCACTCAGGGCAATCTTTCGGATAATGACCCCGCCCACACACCAAAACATCTATGGGTGCCATAGCGTCACACCCCCTTGATGTCTCTTATTACACTTGCGATACGTAGGATTATGAAAACCCTCTTCCTCACATTGGTCCGAGCCGGGACATTAGTGGTACTTGAAGCTTCATGACCTACGAGTTGAAAAATTAGAACTCATTTCATCTCGATCAATGGTAGCCTCGGGCCCGAAGTTGCCTTTCTCTTAGTAGACATTTTCGAAAGAATGCAATGCGCACGAGTCGAATAACTCTCGATAACTCTATCCGAAAGCAACACATCGATAATGATTAGTTTCTCTTCCTCATCCATTGAGACTAGGCGTATTTGGTAGAATGGGGAACAACACACGAGTCCGAGTGATTTCTAAGAACATAGCTCTATTGCACGATCTAGAGTTGAAATAAGTGAGACAATCTTAGATGTCTTGGTGGTCAACTGTTTATATGTGTGGCGCGCACACACATATAAAAGTGATCCCACTGGACACGGTTTCATAGACTCCCTAAGACACTTGAACCTAGGCTCTGATACCAAGCTTTGTCACGCCCCGAACCATGGCCTGGGCGAAACACGACACTCGGTGCCTCACTGCATGTGACCGAGCGAACCACATGGCTTGCTGAATCATCATGAGGCATAACATGAGCGGAATATAACGTGAATGCATGATGAGCCTTTATAAAACGTAATAAGTCATAATACTTAATAAAAATACTTGTTTAAACATGAGTACGGAAATAACATGAATGAGCCAAAATGGCTATACGACTCCGAAAGTCTGACATAACATAACTGACTTGTCTAGTCTATGAAACCTCTACCATGAGTCTGACTGGAAAACATACTTATCGGGACAAGGCCCCCGGATACCTTAGATGCATAACTAACCATAAAACAAAAAGTTGACCAAACCCCGAATGAGATGGGGCTCACCAATAAGCGATACGAATGCGTCCCTACGAGCGATGTGTGTCGTCCCGTAAATCGCACTGCATCGTGAAATGCAGGCCCCCGGCAATAAAAGGGGACGTCAGCACATTGAATGTACTTGGTATGTAAAGCAACTGAATGAAATAACATAGGACATAAAGTAACAAAGATAAGAACTGAACGTGAACCGAAACTCGGTTATGAGCATGAACATGAATACATATATAATATAAAGCATGAGTAAAACATGGTAAGTAGGTAGAGCATTTCATAACCGACAATATAATATCACCACGTGGGTACGTGGAGTCTGGTACCTCGCCGGACCAGCAGAGCCCCCATACTTTGCCAGGGTATAAGGTGGTAACGTGCCTGATGGATCCATTCAGTGTAAAATTAAGGAATCGTCCTATCTGGGCGGAGCGATCCTTGTCCTACGGTGGCTACGTAGTTTCAGGCTATCTGAGCCTTCTCGGTAACTCGTGCAACTCCCAAAAACATGAACATGATATAATTGGCTAAAAAGCCCATGATTTTCACGAAATAACTTGTAAACATGGTTTCATGAAATAGCTTGTATTTAGCATGTATGTATCTTGTATCATGGCATGAAAGTAATTATATAATATAGTTGCATGAAAACTTGTAGACATGTAGGATATTCATGAAATAATCATTCTTAGTTAAAAACATGCATGCAAGAACCCATGGAATACAAGATATGGGTTTTCATGGATTACGGACGGATTCTCAATAATCATAAAGGAGTTATTAAGAACACAATGATAGAATAATAGCAATTCATACAAAATCTAATCATGGACATGGACCTAGGGTTATCATGAACATGGTATAGAAACCCTAGTTTTAGTAGAGAATCATAATTTATGGATTATGAGGCGTGGGGAAGAACAATGATGTTCCCACACATAGATAGTAACCCTACATACCTGGTAATGCTCCAAAACTTGAATTAAAGACTTGAACTTTGAAGAAGATTTTCAAAATCTTGAATTCTTGAACCATGAGATGGGTTTTCTTGAAAACCCTAGGTTAGGAATGATGATTTCTTGTTTAGATTACAAGGATATATATTAGAATTGACTTGGAATGATTAGAGTAGGCTTACCTTGGTGTTCTTGATGATGGGAGAGAATAGAAGGTCGTTCTAGGGCTTGGGGTGTGAAGAATGAAGTGAAAAAGCCTTAAAATGAAGTTTTATAATTACTGTCGGACACATTTTACGCCCTATTTTACGTCCCGTAAAAGTTTTACGGACCTTAGATCCCACCGTAAATCAATTACAGTGATTTGGGCTTTCTGGACCAGTTTTACGGCCCAAATCTACGGCCCGTATAATTTTTACGGCCATTAGATTCCACCGTAAATTGACAGGATACTGTTTTAGTAAAACGGACATAACTTTTTGTACAAATGTTTTTTTGACCTCCATAATATACCGTTGGAAAGGTATTTCAAAGATCTACAACTTTCAAGAAGGAAATTTTCCCAAATTCCTTATAGATTTTTCCGTATACTCATTTTAATTCAGATATGGTGCAAACTCACTTGAAAACACGCTCCGTATGGTAGCTTCCAACTTTCTTTGCTCAAGGACTCTTCTCATGTCTTGATTGGATTTTAAACACCATTTATACACTACTCAAACTGGGTTCATTATACTCCCGTTTTACGAGTCAAATCTTAGCCCGAATGCACGAGGTGTTATAGTTCTTCTCCATAAAGCATATCTTGAAGTGATATCTCATTAAAAACTTTCTTATGGAGCTGAATCATGACCTTTGGATCTTTGTTAGTGTGTTAACGGAAAGTTGTACCCTCCTCTTATTGACAACACGTAAATAAAAGGCTTTTGAGATCGATATCTTGAAAGTGTATTGTAGTGTAGACACAATAGAGGGATACAAAGCGTCTGCCTGGATAGATACTTGATCACTAGTCTTACTCGGAAGAATAAATCATTTATATTAAACATTCAAAAGTCCACATTTAACAACGCCTAGTGTTGAACAATGAAAATATTTTTCCAGTCAAATGCAAGAATGACAAATAATTCTTTTAATAACTCAAAAGGCTATATTTAATTTGAATAGCAGCTCTTTACAAAACCAACAAATTAGATATGAATGAATGCCCATGAAACAGTATATCTTTGTGCTTAATTAGTTCCATATTGGAAGATTCCTCAATTTACCTGACATGAGCTAGTGTAGTCATCTAGATACCTAACAGACATATCCTAGAAATTCCCTTCATCCCATAGAGCTTTTATATAAAAAAATCAGATTCCAAGGAACATATAGCGTTGGTGTATCATTTTGAAACAACTGCAAGTTATAATTCTCAAAATTGATAATACTCCGTGTTGGGAACTAACAGCTGACTGTGACCACATTCGTACCACATCTGACTGTTTGAAAATTCAAAATGTTTCATAAAATGTAATTGGCGTACCACATCTGACTGTTTGAAAATTCAAAATGTTTCATAAAATGCAATTGGTAGCATGTTAATTTCGGTAATCTCGTGGATGATCACACGATGTTTATTTTATTGCATACATCACAATCACTTATTAACTAGTAGTACTTTTATAACGATAGAGTAACTCAAACTTTACCTAACTATTATAGAAATAATTAAATGATTTCTTATAAGAAAAAAGTAATTCAATTTCACTTAACTATAGTTATATGATGTTTTTATTGGAACTTATTAAAAAATAACACAATAAATCTGTAAATTTAAAATAATTTTTTCCTTGGGAAATTATTTTTTGCTATTCATATTGCAAGCAGGGTTGGAGGGAGGAAGGGCTAAGGGGTTCATCCGAACCTCTTTCGAAGGAAAATTATATTGTTTGTCCATGGCTAAAATTATATTTCATGCGTGTATAGTAGAAGCTGAACTCCTTTAGCCTCTTCATGTGTTTACTTTTTCATATTTTGAAACCCTTAGTGAAAATTCTGGCACTAACACTGATTCTAAGCAAGTATAACAAGGAATCGTTTGGACATGATTTGAAATCATGAGATGAAATCACGAGATGAAATCATGTTTGGACATGCAATTTGACTTTCTTAAGTTGTATTTTTCTTATAGACATAAAAAACCCCACAAGTTGTGAAAATCATCAAAACTTTCAAAATTCTTAGACAATCTTATCAAATGAGCAAGTCATAGTTCATATCAAAATTAATACGCTACTAGAAGGCCTTTATAAAAAATACAACATCAATTGGTCAAACTTTAGTTTAATAAATTTTTTTTAAAACATGAATAATAATGTAACTATTCTTTAATAATCATGCATTTTTGATGATTTAAAATTTTATCTCATGAGATGAAATCGCATGTCTAAACGCTGATTTTATCTCATGAGATAAACCGCGTGTCCAAACTTACTAAGCGAGACATGACGTTGAATTTTGATAAGGGTATATTCCAATGAGGTGTCCGATTTTTCAAAACTCCAATGTCCAACCACGTGTCCTGCTGAAGTTAAAAAACACTGAAAGCCGCCTGTTGTCACGTGCCACACACGTGACATCCGTTGTTACCTAGAACCACGACAAAGCGCCGTCAACAAACGGCGAATAAGCCGTTAAAATGTACCCACCAACACCAATAACTGTTGTTTTTTTATCTGAAATGAACCACGCGTCAAGCACCAAACGGTGGACCCCACAAAGCTAGCTCAGCTCATCATAGACCTGACACGTAGTTGCCTCCAACTAAAGATGGTCTCAAAGCTTTTTCAAAAAGCCAGTTAATTAATTAACTATGGTTTATGATTAATCATCCTTATGATAACTATTGTCTTGACTAATTTGCCCTTGTGATGTGGCTTAATTACGAGATTGACCATATCCCAATTTTCTTTTTTTTGAAACTAAAGGTGGACCTACGTGTTTTGGTGAGTGATGGCTTTTGTGTAGATAAGTAATCTCATTGTCCATTTCAACATCACTCACTAAGGATTCATCATTTGGTTACAGGATCTAGAGAAGTTTACTTGCCACGAAGTTTTAGGATTTAAGACTAAGGTGTACAAGTAACTAATAAAATATTGTTTCTGTCGCTGCTTTGGGATGTAGTGTAGCTAGCTTGTTCTATTTATTTTTTTTTGGTGTCAATTTTTTATTTTGTATATTTAATTGTTTAGAGACTCATCCATCTATCATATTTCTAGTAGGCACAGTTAAAAGTTTTTTTTTCTCCATTATATATAATGACTTGATTGACTGAATAATTACTTGATGCTTACATTCATAAAAAATTCGTCGTTTAAATCGGAATTAAGATTATCAGAACTCAAATAACTAGTAATTTGATCTATTTATTAATGATAACATGAACGATATGGTCTCCAGAAGAGCATAAGTCGATTTGAGTTGAACCGCGTATTAGCCATCAGAAGAATTAATGATAGCACTATTTGTGATTGAAATTGTATTGCCTTTGAATACTTATCTTTTGATTTTTAAAATCTTAAACTTCATACCGAATAGTATTTACTATACCTTTCTTAATTCGGAAACGCGCTATAGGATGAAGAACATAATACTGAAAATTAAAGGATTATTGTTTGAACATTTTTAAAAGTTTAATTTCTAAAGAATAAATTCTTGAACACTATTAATTTTAAACTTAAGTACATGCCATGAAAGGGATAGTGCGTTTGAGGGAACATGCACTTTTGAATAAAGTGTAGCAAAGTAGATAGATGGGTAAATACAAAAGCATTGGAGTTTTTTTGAAACTTTTTGACATAAATAAAGTCGACATATCTTTGTTGTGACTCGTAGTCATCTAATTATCTCTTCTTTAATTTCTCCTTGTAGTTTTATGGCAATTACTTTAGTGGACAAATTTTTATCGGAGGCCGGCTAATGGATAATAGTGGAAAACAATTACTCCTTTTATCTAAATAATTTAAATTAAAGTTTAACTTCCCAACTAAAATATAAAGTGTTCACCGACGTGAATTAATGCGGTAGAGAGGTACATATTCTTCCATCCTTAACTAGTGATCCCGTGTTCAAGTCCTGAGTATGGAGTTATCTTTGTTAAGGAGCATTTTACCTCAGAGTGAGATTTTCAAAGACGAATCTGAATTTAGTCGAACCTGTTTACCTCGAAATCGGGTAATCAATTGAATTTGTAAGTGGGTATAGGATATGTGCTTTGTTCTTGACGTATGTTAGATAAAGATAGAGATTGGAAGGCTCACTAATGAAGCGACCAAAGATGTAAACGTTTGTGAACAATGTATTATATGATTAATGCACAATTTACAAAGAAATGGCCTAGAGCCGAATATATGAGAGGAATAAATATGAGATTAACTTCTATTGCAAGTGTTCTTGAAAGATAAAGGAGCCAACCCTCTGTACGATGTGGGGGGTGCCCATATTTATAGTCTTTGCCCCATGGAAAGCCTTGGTCTGATGAGAACTAAATAAAATAATAATAACGGGGGCAGTACACGAACGGATTTGGTGGGATTAGGCCCGTGTGTGAAGTCGACACACGCGTAGTTGGTGGCCCCGGGCAGCGCTCGGCGTGGTTCGGGCCCCGGGGTTCGGGGCCCCGACCCACGGCCCCCGGCTCAGGGTCAAAGGCATGCGGGCCACGTTCCCGGGGCAACGGCAGCGGACGCGGCCATCGGGGCCCACCGCTGGGAGGCGGACCCAAAAGGCCTTCTTGCTCGGCTGGGGCAGGCCCTTTTGCTCGAATGTCTCGGGGCCCTTCCCTTTTTTTCCCCGCCCCCTTTAATCGGTTTTCTCTTCGGGGATTTACCGTATACGGATACCCCCTCCTCGGCGGGTCCCGGGGCGGGAGTGAATAACCTTGCCCTGACTCGGGCGGGTGTTCTTATCCCTATTTTGGGGGAAGATTTCGTCGCCCCCCGCCTTTTGCCGTCGGGGGACGTCGCCTTAAGGGGGACACGTGGCGGATTCGATTTGGGCGCCCTCGGAAGTTCTCTTCTCCCCTTTTTTGGGCCCTTCCCATTCTTTACCATTTTTCCTCTTTTTACCCCTCTTTT